>NW_005367354.1:4188829-4252596 GCF_000412655.1 Myotis brandtii | reverse complement strand
TCTTTCTCTGACTGGCTTATTTCACTCATTTTAAATTGAAAGTCAAGGTAGGTGTCCCTGAGAAGGCAGGTTCAGAAGGGAAGAAATGAGTCATGTTGATATTGAGGGAGAGAGCATTTCAAGCAGAGAAGAGAGCTAGAACAAAATGCCTGCGCATACCGATCCCCAGAATGGCCCAGGTCCAGAAAGGGGCCAGTGCTCCTGGAGCAGAGAAACTGGAAGGAGGGCTGAGTAGAAGATGAAGGTCAGATGGATAAGAGAATTTTACTCGTAAATTTTCTCTAAGCCACACGAAGAGAGATAATCCTTCAAACCAGTTTCAAAGAACAGACATAGGTTAAAAAGAATACTGAGCTTCTTTTATGAAACTGATTTAATCTTGACATCGAAATTAGATAAGTAGAAAACTAGATAATTATAGACCTATCATACTTATGAACATAGATGGAAAAATCCTAATACAATATTGGCAAATCAAATCTAGCAACGTGCCTAGATTTAATCTTGCCCAAGAAAAGATTTTCTTAAGAATGAAAGGCTAGTACAACATTGGAAAATTTTATCTGGGCATGTGTGCATATTAATGCATATGATAGTAATAAGTTCAATCATAATAATATAATCATCGTAACCGACTATGCACAGTGGCCAGGAGGGAAGTCCCACCTTGGCTGGAATGGCCCCTGCCCAGCTGAGTGCCGTTTGTAAGCAGCGACCTACCGTCTGCCATAGCCTGTCATTCTGGCTTGTCGCATAATTACAATCTGCACTCTTCTTCCCAAACATAAACTTTTTCCTCCTAAGGAGACAATACAGATCCCCTCCCATTATCCCCTTTATTTTACTCCAAAATCCTAGGCCTCTCTCTTCAGCAGGTCCAGAACATTCCCTGGGAGACAGCAGTTTGTGATCTAAAGGATAATTTGTCCCCTCTCCCTTCACACGATACATTCACGAAGTAACAACAGAATAACCCGTTAACATCTCCCATTCAGAAAAGGAAAGATTGCTAGCACATGGAGTCAGTTACATATTTAAGTAATATTATCTGCATCTTCATATATCCTGCCCTCCCTCCTCCTATTACCCTTCAGTGACTAATTCCTCTAGCTCTGTTGAGGTTCCTTTCAACCAAAGGAATCGAAAACTATCTGTTTCTTCCTCATGCCCTTCACTTAGCCTCTTCCTCTCCTGGGATCCACCTCCAGCTACTACTAGAGTGACTCTCTTCTCCAAATTTCAAAGTTCTTCAAACAGTAGTCTTCACTCCCTACATCTAATTCTTTCATTTCTATTCACCTCCCCACTTCCAGCTTTCTAGACTGTTGTCTCCATCCTCACAGCACTCCCTGAAACTGCTCTCACAAAAGGTATTTTAAGTCCTGTATATACACCTTTTTGTTCTCTTCTTACCTAATGAACTATCTGTTTCTTCCTCATGCCCTTCACTTAGCCTCTTCCTCTCCCAGGATCCACCTTCAGCTACTACTAGAGTGACTCTCTTCTCCCAATTTCAAAGTTCTTCAAACAGTAGTCTTCATTCCCTACATCTAATTCTTTCATTTCTATTTACCTCCCCACCCCTTCCAGCTTTCTAAACTGTTGCCTCCATCCACACAGCACTCCCTGAAACTGCTCTCACAAAAGGTTCTATATTTTAAGTCCTGTATATACTTTTTTGTTCTCTTCTTACCCAATCTCTTAGTCACTTGACCCATGACCTACTCATTGGCTACTGTGACAACTCATTTTTCCTCCTTTTCTTCTTACTTGCTGATCACTTCTCCCCAGTTCCTTTTGCTGGCTCATCTTTATCTACTTTGGGATGTTGACATTCCTCATAAATCAGTTCTTCGCCATCTTAAATTCTCATTCAGCAAGTTTTCCCTAGACAATTCTATCTTTTCTCCCAGTTTCAATATCTTTCTGGGCCTTGATGACTAACAAATGGATACATTAGGCTAAGCCTCTCTTCTGAGCTTCAGGGTCTGGTATCCATCTGCTCATATGATATCTTCTAATGAATCTTTCTATGACACCTCAAACTCAGTGTGTCCCAGCAATATGGTCATCTTTTATCCTGGTTCCCTTTCACTGTTCCTCAGCTAAGTAAAGGGCACCTTCCTTTGCCAAGTTGTTCACCTTGGAAAACTAGAAATGAGCTTTGCAGCACCATGCCCAGGATATTTTACAGGTGGAATAACAACCCCCTTCTCAATGCAACAAAATTATTTTCAGTAATAGTCATAAAATGGAATGAATAATGATAAAGATTATGACAGACACTTGGATATTAAGAAATGTTTAGTTGAACTTTGCATATACATAGTCATGCTAGAAATTAAATAATTCATATATATGATTAAAATTGTTTTCAGTAAAAATAATTGCTTTATACATGTAAAATACATTAATGTATTTTTTATAAAAAGGGGGAAACTACATCTACATATTGGTTGTTGCAGTAATGAAGAACAATTTAGTTTCTGAGTTTTAAATGCTGCAAATTTGACAGTCAAAATTGATCTTCACATATTCATGAGCAATAGACAGAACAGAAGATTTGTCAATCTTTCTTCACACACAGATAAAGAACTTTTATTTTAATGTTCATATTTTCTTTGACATGAAACAACAGATATACAAATAGTCGAGTGAAGTCTTAAAGGATAGATTTGATTGATTTGACAGAGATTGATAAAAATCACATTTCACACACAAAAAAAATATCAGAAACTGTAATCCTTCACAGGGTCCTTGTTTTTTCACAACCTATTCTAGCAAGTTTCCATTGTTGCACTGGGAAAACTCTTTGAACACAAATAAAAAACCCAGGGGTCACTTAGAACGACAATTGGAATAATTCAAGTTCTTTCTTTTCACTGTGTTGTCATTCCTGATTTCATGTCTATTGTTTAACTGCAGGCAGATGCAGTGTAACTGGGATTGGAAATACAAAATGTGTCTCAAATAAACTATGGGATTCTGAACCTTTAGGACCTTACTGCCCAGATGAACTCATGTAATAGAGTTCACACCTGCGAGATGTGGGGAGCAGAGGTGCACCTGGGAGAATTCCAAAGTAAACTACTTGTAGACAGATTAAAAACATGTGTTCATTTATATATATTTGTGTGTGTGTGTGTGTGTGTGTGTGTGTGTGTGTGTGTGTGCGCGCGCACGCATCCATCTAACTAACTCAGTAGTAACTACAGGAATTGCTAGAACTTAGACCAATAAAAGATTTTACTAAGAAAAATGTTTTAGCACTAACATTAATTTCTGGTATGATGGAACTTTTGTATCCTGATTATGGTGATGGTTCCTTGATTCAAGTGAGTCAAATCAGGTCTAAAAATTCATTGAACTGTACACCAAACAACAAAAATAAAACCCTGTGAGGTACAGAGGTACATACGTAATTATATATATATATGTGTGTGTGTGTATACATATATATATAGAAATGGAATTAATATAAAGTATATATTGTATATGAATTATAGATATAAAATTAGAGTGGTTGTCAAAACTCATGGCATTAAAATAAGTACATTTTCTCTGTAAATTATATCTAAAATTTTTTAAACTAAAACATTTCTGGAGCATAATGCTAATGAAGAACAGACTGCCTTTAGTGGGGTGCATTGTCATTTTAAATACTCTACAGACAATACAACCACTTACTGCCTAACCCCAGGTTCGATGGTACTCAGAGTCCCATCTGTGGTAGACCTTTTCTTACCTTATATATGATACTTAAATGACCCTAAAGGCAACTAAACCTAACAGTTTATTTTACAAAACTACCATGTGTCTCCATTTCATTTTCATGCCTGAGCCACTATCATATCCTGCAAGGACTCATGCAAAATCTTTCATGTGGGAAATTCTCCACATTCGTTCAAGCCACTCCAGTCCATTCTGCAAAAGTCATCTCGAGTTACCTTCATAAAAGGCAGAATTTTCCGTCATACCCTTTCTTAAAATATTTCAACAGTTTTGCAGTAGCTCTTTAAAGAGTTGGGTGAGTCTTGGTAGAGGGGGGCATGAGGGGAAAATGGAGGACATCTGTAATACTGTCAACAATACATGTTTTAAAAAGTTAAAATCCTGCCGAAACCGGTTTGGCTCAGTGGATAGAGCGTCGGCCTGCAGACTGAAAGGTCCCAGGTTCGATTCCGGTCAAGGGCATGTACCTGGGTTGCGGACACATCCCCAGTGGGAGAATGTGCAGGAGGCAGCTGATCGATGTTTCTCTCTCATCGATGTTTCTAACTCTCTATCCCTCTCCCTTCCTCTCTATAAGAAATTAATAAAATATATTTTTTTTAAAAAAGTTAAAATCCTAACCTGATTCTAAATATCCTATATGGCCAGGTCCCTGCCTGCTCTTTCATTTCCATCTGAGACCACTCTTGCCCCATCTCTGACTTCTATCCACAGTGACTGTGGTAACGAATTTTCTTCTTCCCTCTCCTCCACCGCATCCCTCATTACCTCCTCCCCAGCTGCCAGAGCAGGAGAACGTCACCTTAGCTGAACAAATAGAAGTTCTTACGAGAGTCTATAAATCTCGAGCAGGTGACCCAAAGAAGAGAAATAGTGACCAACGATTTTTAGCAGCCACATCGGTCCAGCAAGAACAACTCCAATTTTGCCCAGCTGACAGGTAAGTGTACAATAGGCTTTGATTTCTGGTTAAATTTAGATACAAGGTAGGGAAGCATCCTAAATCCGATATTCAGTCTTTGACAATGGCACCAACTTCTCCCATTCCATATAGAACATGCTATTGCTTTGGCTTTACTGTTTTGGCTAGAGCAGGGGGTGGTATATTTGATGGAGTGGGTGGGTGCATTTAGATTTCAACTTGACCTTTTCTATAATAATTTCCCTTATTCTGAAGGTTAAGGAACTCTGGTGAGATTTCTGCCACCTTCTGAGAAAAAGTATATGTTGGTCGGATCTGTGAATTCACTGGGCCCTTGTGAGACAGGCCTGGGACAGAACTCCATCTGTCATCTGGCTTCCTATGCCCCTATTCTAGTTTGACATTGTTCACTGACACGTTTCTTTCATTGTGAGCTCTTTCCAATGCTTTAAAAGTGGAGAAAATATAAATAATGTATACACACATGCATTAAGGATAGATGTGGTGTTACATGTTAGTCTGAGACAGGGCTGCCTAGCTTCAGTCTGGCAGGCTTTGACAAAACACATTTGATGGGGAGTGTTAGATACTTTGAATGCAAAATGGGAACTACAGAAACTATGGTCAGCATATCCTCAACCGTGCAAAAAAGATTCACCAAAAAGACTAGATTCATAATTACTTTGGAATAATTTTCCTAGTTCTTAGGAATTTCCAACTGATATCTGTACAATAAAAATATACATTCACCCTAGCTGGTTTGGCTCGGTGAATAGAGCTTCAGCCTGGGGACCAAAGAGTCCCGGGTTCGGTTCAGTTCTGGTCAAGGGCACATGCCGGGGTTGTGGGCTCGATCCCCAGTAGGGGGCGTGCAGGAGGCAGCCGATCAATGATTCTCTCTCATCATTGATATTTCTCTCTCTCTCCCTCTCCCTTCCTCTCTGAAATCAATAAAAATATTATATATATATTTTTTCACTCCCCAGTGATTTGCAAACCCCCCAGAAATCCATTGGTGACTTTTATATAGAGAAAGAAAAATAAAATAAGATTTAATAAGATAAAATAAAATAACTGAGTAAACTCAAATGTGAAGTCAGATAGAGACCGCCGATTATGCCAATCACCTCTCAAAGCAATATTGTCATGTCCACTCTCCTTATATATTCCCAGAGGGCTCCGAGGAAGGACATGTCTCCCACTCTTTTAAAAGTAATTTCAAGAACTTCAGATGGTAGTGAGGGAAAAACTAATTGCCTAGCGATAAAGCCTCTAGAGAGGCTGTTTGTTGATATTGCCTTCATGGAAGAGAAGTTTAAGACGCAGTGATTATTAAAACAGGAAAACTCATCCCCTCTCTCGTTAAAGCAGATAACAAAATGATTTTGCTTAGAGCAACAAATGTGAAATCTCTTCATTTTCTTCCTAAGCCACGTGACTCTTTAGCAGCTTAGATAAAAGGAGCCGTTAGAGCAGATGAGCACCCAATCTCCCATTAATGCAAAGTAAATTGAATTCTAGAGAATCTTGGTCCTTTCAAGTTGGCGGAGGGGGCCACAGTTCAATACAAAAACCATTATGCTTACTTACCAGGCTACAAAGTCCGCCAAATCATTTATAAGGGCTGAGCCCAAACGAACAGCCCCAAGTGCCCCTGCTTCCTGGCCAGTAAACCCCAGTCCCCTCAGCCATTATTGAACTGTTCCAGCAGTCAGTCTCACAGCGCTCATCTCCCCCCGCCCCCTTTTCAAATCCCACAGTTGCCTTTGCTCACTCGCTTTTGTTCCTTGTGCTTTACCAGCAACACCCCTCCTTCTGCCAACCAACGGTCACACTCCTCCAATGCTTGGCACACCCACTGGGGTCCAGGCAGGTTGCTGTGCAATTAACAGTGGTCCTTTGGGAAGACCCCGCTATGTATCCTAATGGAAGTTCACTGCGTCCCGCTGACTTCTCTTTCCCCAGCTGGCAAACTGTCCATCAGAAGGCTTTAAGATCTCCCTGCATCCCGGCACCCACTTCCGGATCATCTGTTCAGGGCCAGCAGAGGAAACATGCCTGGAGCACTTTAATGTTCACTCGCCCAAGCCACCCAAGTAGAGTGATACCAAGAGTAAGCCAAGTAGAGAGGAGCCCACGGGACATTGAATGTCGTGTGGGGATTGTTACAAAATTCCTCCTGTCACCAAAGTATCCTATTTCAAATTAGGATTAAACCTATATCATAATCCTGAAAAGGACAGTAAATGGGACGAAAACATCCTGATTAGGAGACAGTGCAGTTCAGACATTGGCCCGTCAAAAATCTTTCAAATGAGATCCAGCCTGTATCCTGGACTTTCTGGATCAACCTGGGACTAAAGCACCTGCTTAAGGCTAAGGATTCTCTTTCCCTGATTCTCTCTTCTGTGTGGTTTTGGGTGGGAGCTGGTCAGTGAGAGGAACTCACATTGGATTTTATGTTGATCAACCCCTCCCCCCAAGTTTGTCCAAGACAGGAGGATTGCCAGGGATACAAACCATTCGGTGCTAAAACTGGGAACATTTGAGCAAACCAGGATGGTTGGTGACCCTAGATTTGGAAAATAGAAGCGATGCCAACATTAGTACTCTTGGAAGATCAGGGTATCAGAGTGATGAGGAGATGCAGGGGTTTCCAGCAGGTCCCAGCTTGTCCTGGCCCCCATTCTGTCCTGATTCCAGCTTGCCTATGCAACCTTTGACCCTGCCCCCTATTGGTCAATAGGAGCCATGAGCTCAGCTCCTGATGCTTGGCTGCAAACTCAGAGGCAGCATTCTCATAGGAGCAGGGTTGCCTCAGAGCTAACGGCAACCACAGACCTCTCCACATGCTTCCCTTTTGTGGTTCTTCTTCACCAGACAGATGTGCATAGGATCCCACATATCCCCCTGAGCACTGACCTGCCCAACCACACCAGTGCCTAGGACTGCACTAGCTACTGTTTGGTTCCCTGACTCACCCCTGGGCTTTCACTTCCCTGCTCCTCCTGTTCTATATAAATGCTAGTCAGTGGTAGCTCAGTTTTCCTGACTGACCTCTGACTCACACACCTGAGGACTCATGATGTGGTGCCCGGTAATCTCTGCTCAGAATCAGAAGTATCTATCAGGAGCCTCATTACACACTCAACAACAGTAACCAAGCTGAGCTGCTTTCTCCTAAAAGAAGCTAATCCCACCGTCCTCTTCTCCCACCTCTTCCCCCACCCCCAGTTTTTCTTTCCCATAATAATTCACTCCTTTTAATTTTAGCATTTATCACAATTTCTGAATTTTGTATTCATGTGCGTGAAATTAAGCTAATGCCTGCTCTCCCTTGCCACTCCGACTACAGATCAAAACTGCATCTCTGCTTTTCAACATCACATACACTGTCTACCTGGAGACTACAAAATTCATGGCACACAGTAGGTGCACACTAAAGCACAATGACTTTGTTTAAGTGCATACATTTAAAGAACTGTGATTTAGAACCTAGGACTCTCCTAACGAAACACACATTTGTAGATTTGCCTTTTAAATATTAATACGTGTCTTAGAAGAAGGAAATAAACAATTCTCCAGCTCTAAACATGGAGAGCTTCTTTACATTCCATCAGTAACATAACCCGTGACCAGGTAAATACTTGTCTTCTTTATTTCCCCCAACAAAAAGAATCAATTATGAACTTCTCTGTTAATCCCCTAAGTACAATGTGAAGTCCATTAAAGGCTTAGAAGTTAGTAACCCCGGGATAGAAAGTAATGTTTATACTATTAAATGAATAATGGCTCCGCATTGTCTGGAAGAGGAGAATTTTCCTGGGTTGCCATTTGGTTTGTTTGTTAGTTGGTTTTAAATCATTTAAGGGTCAGGGAGACGCTCTGCCTGGAATGAATACTAAGGATCCAACAGTCTTTGGAGGAGCTGCACGGTTCATTCAAAGCGAGAAGCCATGTGCTTTCTGACTGTCACTTTGGGATTCTGCCTTGGATGAAGTCTGGAAGTCATTAAATTGTACCGACAACGTGTGCTAAATGGACTTAAAGGACTGTCTGTTCCCCAGTCAATAGGACACGGGTGGAGGTTCCTATCTAGCCAAAAGTTGCCTGGGCTGTAAGGGGGGGCGGGTGTGTGTGTAATTCTTGAGGTCAAACATTTTCTGATTCCAGTTTCCAATGCCTTCTCAAAGCCAGTCCATTTGGGAGAGCACGCATATGTTGATATGACCAAAGTTGGTAATTACTCTCAGAGTATGAGCCAGAAATAGAGTTTTCTCCCCAGGTCCTGGGACCTGTACAACAGCCCAATCTCCTCTCTCATCTGGAGTTCCAGAACGGGCACATGGAGCCCCAGAATGATGCCACAGACTCCATGAGAGTCTCAACCACCAAGTCAAGTTCAGCAGTCACCACACTTTCTTGACTGCATCAGGGAAGTTAACAAACATGCTTTTCCACCCAAAGTTACCAACATCTCATGCTGGGTGGGTCTGTGAAGCTACCACGGAGCATCGGAGGTAGGATAGCCTTTGGGGAGGCCAGCCAAACCCCACATTCATTTTACAGATGGGAGAATGGAGATGCAGCACAGAAAGGGACAGTTACATACTTTTCTTTCAAAACACAAACATAGAAATACAAGCAGTACCTCTTCTTGGGTCATTATTCTCAGGGCCAGAAATCCCCTGGGGGATGGAGACACTGAAGACAGAAACCATGCAGTGAGGGGCCACTCGGCAGCATTTTCTTTGTTTCATAGCTACCCAGACTAAGTCCTTAGTCATTCCTGCCTCACATGGTAGAGTCCAGGATGGGGTCAGATATGTTGTCTCTTTCAGCTCCTGGCATCCAGGATTCAGGTCTATAACCTCAGCCAATCATATGCTCCTGCCTTGGATTGTGGAACACAAAGGAGTAAAAAATTAAAATGCAGGAACAGTTGAGAAATCCTTCAGTAGAAGAGCAGAGTGGTGCCCAGACTCTGAGGCCATAGGGAGGAACCTGAGGTCCGAGGGCAGCGACAGTGAGTGCCCAGTGCAGGGCAGCGTCCTCGCTGGACAATCCCAAGGCATGACTTGGTTCAGACTGGGATTCCTCCCAGCCTGTCCTCCCAAAAGCCTCACCATTGTTAGTGCCTGCTCTTTTTTCCAAATCTGGTTCTCCAGTCTTCATTGGATTCACAGATAACATATTTTTCTTATGTTTGATATTGCCAGAGCAGATCTGTGACTTCACAGTCTAGTGGTGGCAGTTACGGTGCGGCAGAAAAACCTTCTAGACGAGATAAATGGGGTCCAGTGTTGGCTTAACTGCTTGATGGCTATGTGGCCTTGGGCAAGTCAATCTTCTTCAGTGGAACTTAACTTGCTTATTCTATCATAAACGCACACTGGAATAAATGGTTCCTGTCACTACTACAGTATTAGTGCCATCTTTTGGATAGTACACTGTTATTGATGCCTAAGATAATGTCACTAAATGTCTTAATACCTCCAAAGGATTAATTCAATTTCACAAATCTATTGAACACACATTTTGTGTCAGGCAGCATACCAAGTGCTGGAAATATAATGACGAATAGATCAGTCATGGTTTCTGTCCTCCTGGGGCTTACAAGGAAGACACAACAATCACCAGCCAGTTGCAATGCAGCAGAGTGAGCATGACGCTCTAACAAGGACAGGGGTGCTCAGGCAGCATCTAATGGGGCCCTACCTAGACTTTGGGCAACAGGGATGTGTCTCCAACATCCCTGGTGAAAGTGTGGCTTCTGCCATTTCCTGACAAGAACTAAAGTGTGAGTGAGACAGGGATGGTAGACCAAATATTCTAAACGTAAGGGACAGCACTGACATTGAAGGCCAGTCACTGGAACTGAGAGGATGTCATTGTCACTGGACTGAAGAGATGATTTTGATACTATGGAATAGGGGCCAGATAAGACCGCACTAGGCAGTTCATATTCAGATTTTATCTTAAAAATTAGGAGACTATTATAGAGATGAATTCCCCTTCCTGCCTTCCTTCTTTACTTCCTTCCTTCCCTCCCTCTCTTCACAGTGGCAAGAAGGTAAACAAAAGTGTTTTAGAAATATTTGCAGCAACAAGGATTGAATGAAAATACCTTCAGAGGTAATCAAAACATTAAATTCCCCATTCCTGAGCCTCTGACTCCATGAAGTTTATCTGAGAGTACATGTTAAATCTGTCCCTTGGGGAGCAGACCTCTGACCCTTAGAAGTAAGTTTCTCGGGAGGCCAGAAGGCATACCTTTCTGCACACCTATCTCACACCTGGGCTACTGCATGCAGATATTTAAAAATAGCTCATTGATAAAGACTGACAGATGTCAGAGGGGATGAGGGTTTGGAGCTGGGTGAAAAAGGAGAAAACATTAAAAACTAATCTCATAAACACAGACAATAGAATGGTGGTTACAAGAGGACAAGGGAAGTTGGGGGAGGTAAGGTGAGGGGAGGTAGAAAGGGTAAAGGGGGGATAAATGACAGAAAGAGACTTGACTTTGGATGGTGAACACAATGCAATATTCAGATGATGTCTTATAGAATTGTACTCTTGAATAGAAATACAAGCAGTACCTCTTCTTGGGTCATTATTCTCAGGGCCAGAAATCCCCTGGGGGATGGAGACACTGAAGACAGAAACCATGCAGTGAGGGGCCACTCGGCAGCATTTTCTTTGTTTCATAGCTACCCAGACTAAGTCCTTAGTCATTCCTGCCTCACATGGTAGAGTCCAGGATGGGGTCAGATATGTTGTCTCTTTCAGCTCCTGGCATCCAGGATTCAGGTCTATAACCTCAGCCAATCATATGCTCCTGCCTTGGATTGTGGAACACAAAGGAGTAAAAAATTAAAATGCAGGAACAGTTGAGAAATCCTTCAGTAGAAGAGCAGAGTGGTGCCCAGACTCTGAGGCCATAGGGAGGAACCTGAGGTCCGAGGGCAGCGACAGTGAGTGCCCAGTGCAGGGCAGCGTCCTCGCTGGACAATCCCAAGGCATGACTTGGTTCAGACTGGGATTCCTCCCAGCCTGTCCTCCCAAAAGCCTCACCATTGTTAGTGCCTGCTCTTTTTTCCAAATCTGGTTCTCCAGTCTTCATTGGATTCACAGATAACATATTTTTCTTATGTTTGATATTGCCAGAGCAGATCTGTGACTTCACAGTCTAGTGGTGGCAGTTACGGTGCGGCAGAAAAACCTTCTAGACGAGATAAATGGGGTCCAGTGTTGGCTTAACTGCTTGATGGCTATGTGGCCTTGGGCAAGTCAATCTTCTTCAGTGGAACTTAACTTGCTTATTCTATCATAAACGCACATTGGAATAAATGGTTCCTGTCACTACTACAGTATTAGTGCCATCTTTTGGATAGTACACTGTTATTGATGCCTAAGATAATGTCACTAAATGTCTTAATACCTCCAAAGGATTAATTCAATTTCACAAATCTATTGAACACACATTTTGTGTCAGGCAGCATACCAAGTGCTGGAAATATAATGACGAATAGATCAGTCATGGTTTCTGTCCTCCTGGGGCTTACAAGGAAGACACAACAATCACCAGCCAGTTGCAATGCAGCAGAGTGAGCATGACGCTCTAACAAGGACAGGGGTGCTCAGGCAGCATCTAATGGGGCCCTACCTAGACTTTGGGCAACAGGGATGTGTCTCCAACATCCCTGGTGAAAGTGTGGCTTCTGCCATTTCCTGACAAGAACTAAAGTGTGAGTGAGACAGGGATGGTAGACCAAATATTCTAAACGTAAGGGACAGCACTGACATTGAAGGCCAGTCACTGGAACTGAGAGGAGGTCATTGTCACTGGACTGAAGAGATGATTTTGATAATGTGGAATAGGGGTCAGATAAGACCGCACTAGGCAGTTCATATTCAGATTTTATCTTAAAAATTAGGAGACTATTATAGAGATGAATTCCCCTTCCTGCCTTCCTTCTTTACTTCCTTCCTTCCCTCCCTCTCTTCACAGTGGCAAGAAGGTAAACAAAAGTGTTTTAGAAATATTTGCAGCAACAAGGATTGAATGAAAATACCTTCAGAGGTAATCAAAACATTAAATTCCCCATTCCTGAGCCTCTGACTCCATGAAGTTTATCTGAGAGTACATGTTAAATCTGTCCCTTGGGGAGCAGACCTCTGACCCTTAGAAGTAAGTTTCTCGGGAGGCCAGAAGGCATACCTTTCTGCACACCTATCTCACACCTGGGCTACTGCATGCAGATATTTAAAAATAGCTCATTGATAAAGACTGACAGATGTCAGCTTGGATCCTCAGAGCATAGAAGAGTTTTGCTATATGAGAAGTAGAGGCAGTTTCAACAAGAGTTAATTTTGCCAGTTTCCCCCATAATCTTCTCTGTGGAAGGACATGGAACCTCTAAGTCAGTTTTAAGAGGTTATCTCCTTTTTTTTTTAATCAATCCCCATGCTCTTAGGTTTCCTCAGTTCTCCTTGAGACTTTTCCTTTGACCAAGGCAGAGACTAGCCAGGTCCCCCTCAGCATCTGACACCCAGAACCACACATGAATAAGATCTGGTCCCACCCACTGCCACAGCACAGCCACCTCCCTGGCCCCGGACTCTGCCCTTAAAGCAATGTAGTTGGTTTGCACACTGGGTGTTTTTTGACATTCGCATCACACTGCGGACTCCCACCGAGTCTGCTGTCAATGAAATCTCTAAGGCTTTATCCCATGTATTACAGTTTAGCCACTTCTCCCCATCTCATGTACAAGTTGACCTTTGAACCCAAGTGCAGGACCCTTCATTTATCCCTATTAAATTTCATCTTGTCAGATTCAGACTATTGTTCCGGCCTGTCGAAATCATTTTAGATCTTGGCCCTGTCAGCTGTCTCCCTCTCTGCTTCATGTCATCTGCAAATTTGATCAGCAAGCTTTCCATGTTTTGATCTTAGTCATTGATGGAAAGGTTGGGTAGCACAGGCACAAGGACATGGCCCTCTAGGTCACAGGAGATTGCTCTTCAGGTTGCTGGTGATCAATCAATCAGCATTCATTGAGTACTGCCTTTCATCCAGGTTCCAGTTCACTGAGCTATGTTATCAACCAGCCCACATTGGTCCATCAAGTCCACTGTGACATCAGCAGGTATTTTGTCAAATATCTTGCTGATATCCAGATGCACTATGCTAGGACATCGCTTTATCCACAGACACAGGAGGCCTGGATGCAGAAAGTCTATGCACACTGCTGCAAATATCGATGGATATGGTTTATGTAGGGCAGGGTTTTTACAAGAGGGTGGGGACAAACACAGTTCTAGCATTCCTTTAGAACATGAGCTCCTTAAAGCTACAAAAGTGTGTTTTGCTCACAGCTGTTTCTCCAGCAGTTAGAATAGTGGATAGTGATAGTAGATACTTAAATATTTATTAAATGACTCAATGAATTAATATAGTTTGGGATCACCTATAACCCAAACAATTAAAAAAAATGTCTATGTACTTCTCAATGAAGAAATGATAGCTAGGATCTTGGATTTACACCTTGTTCCTTATACCAGGTGTTGGCAAACTATGGCCCACAGGCCAAATCAGCATTACAGCCTGGTTTTATAAATAAAGTTTTATAGGAAACAGACACATTTACTCCTTAACATAGTGGCTGTGTTGGTTCTCATGCTATCATGGCAGAATTAGGTATTTGTGACAGAGACTGCATGGCCCATAAATTCGAAAATATTTACTATCTGGCTTTGTACAGAAAAAGTTTGTCAACCACTGACCTAAGGAATTAAATCTAAATTCTTAATATCTAAGACTCTCCATGATCTAACTTTTTGCTAATGTTCTTATTGATCAAGATTAATGTTCTCAAACATGTTCCAAAATTATCATACCTATTATTTTCTCTCTGCATTTTCCATTGTTGGATACAACTAGAATGTCCTGTTCTCCTCGCCAGGTCTCTTTCAATATTACACATGTACCCAAAGAACCATATGCAAAGTAAACATGATGATGTAGCAAACTTTGCTGAATGGACTAAGCCATGTATTAATAGTCTTGCAAGGTAGATATTATTACCTACTTTTTTCTATTGAGAACACTGAGGCACGAACCAACTTACCCAATGATTCAAAGATAATAGAGGGTTTGACTGAAGTTTGAGCTAAGGTTTGTCAGCATCCACGTGTAATTTGGTTTGCTTTTTGCTCACTGTATGTTTAGAAATAAGCCAGTTTGCAAAAGGGGAAAGAGGATGTCTAATTTTATACAAATCTATATTTAGAGCTTAGAATATAATCAGTTAATTTTTTAAAATCCTCTATTGATGTTTAAGTCATCCAATCAATTTGATTTTGAAAATCCATACACTAGCATGAATTTAAACAATAAAATAAATTCAGGAACTATTCATTCAGTTAAAAACCTGAGACAGCCCTCTTAATGCAGTTGCATTGGAACTTATACTTATCCTAAGTTCATTCATATCCAACCCTAAATCACACTGTGCTCTTTACTAGGGCAGCTCCCGTCCCATCTGCCAATGCACAGATGGGCTGGTCTGTGCATATGAGCTTTATTTTCCATGCCGGATGTAATGGCAACAATAATGAACTTGGTGTGTCTGTCAGGAGCCTCGCCTATAGCCCAGTTTTCCCTCAAAGTATCTTCGGGCAGCAGGTAAGTACCTGGCATTATGTCATCACAGTTTCTATTTATGTCTCTCCACTTCCAGTCCCTTCTGCGGGTCAGGCTGGCGCTTTCCCTCCACTAATAACTGAATTGGAGCTTTCCCTGAAGATCGTATTTCATCAGCTGCTGGCACGTCTCTTCTGCTGCCAATGCCACACTGATCTTCTCTGGCAAGTTCCCAGAGCTTCTTTTATCACCGTAGGGATTGCATCCCAGCCAGGCTCCCCTCTCTACCCCTGACCCTTCCATATGTCTCTTTTCCCCACAAGCTCCAGCACCCACCCCCTGGCCAGATTTAATTTCTTATCCATGTCTATTCAAGCACGCTTGAAAACAAAAATAGTATTTCCCTGGAAAGGGCTTCATTTCCCAGGGCCAAACTTAGCACAGTTTCACCATCAGGAAACTCTTCCCAGAGTGGAATCCCTTGAGTGGACCTAGAGAAACAGTGAGACAGATGTAGAGAAAGGCAGACAAAAAGTCTCATGTGAAAGCCTGTTTATGGTCTTCTGGGCATCTTGTTAAATATACACCACAGGGTAATTGGGTATTTATGTAAGGATAACACCCAACCTTTAAGATGATAGGGCATCGGTGACATTTAATTACTCCCTCAGGTCTCTGCTGTGCAAGGAAGCGTTCACATGACAACGTGGGTGGCTTGTTTTGCATGGCATTGTTTCTCTGCTTAGAGGAAGGCACCGGCACCAACGTTAATGGCTAGCAGATAAAGGTGAATGCCAGTTACAATAGAACCGCCCCCCCCCATCCACACCAGTTCCCACTTGGCAAGAGGTGATCTATGTCAAGGTCATGTGCTTAGCCAATGGGCTTTAGGGAGACTGAGCAGGAGTTGCTAGGGGCATTAGTGCCCTGACAGATCCCTAGAAAGTTCCAGAGTTTCTTAGGAAATAAGAGTGAGGGTTCTGAAAGGGGAAATCTCCTTTCTTGGAATATTACAAGGTTGCTTGAGAAGAACTCTACAGCGTGAGTAATGTAGGCAGACTTCTCTCTCTCCCTAAGAGGAGAAAACCCAGAAGAGCATCTATAGATTCCCAGACACCCTTGGGATCATTCCAGGGCCACAGGACTCTTTGGATGAAGGCCTGGGAAGGAGATGTAGCTTTTGCACAGACACAGTCTTCTGCTTGGAAGTACCTGTCTCCACTTAGGAGTCACACCATGATCTGGACAGAGCCTGCTTGAGTCAGAGCTACAATAAACACAGGTGGCCCTATAATACACCACATTCACCCCGGACAGGGTCTCGGGGCAGAGCCCTGTGTTATTTGAGTGGATCCACAATGAAGATGATGTCCACTCTCTAATCCCCAAAAGAGAGTGCAGTAATACGGTCATATGGATAGTTGTGGAAACCGGATTTTTAATCTAACGTTTTTGGATTTCCATTGACTTGGGTCACAATTTCATAGCACCTTAGATTGTGTCCTGGCTCCTTGTTACTACTTTACTGTATGGAATTGTTTGTGCTCAGATACCGGGCTCACATAATTGACAAACACTTGTTTATGTGCTCATGGCAGAGGCTATAGGAAAGCACGTGAGCTCTCCTTTACCTTCCCCATTTCTTAATGTATCGTATCTGTCACCTCTACACTGACTCACACATTCCACCAAAGAAGGTCAAAGTCCTTTCCTCCCCGACTCATTCCTGAGGGAAATGATTTAAGCTGAAGACCAGGTGATTATTCAGAAAGTCTCCTGAGAATTCATGGTCTGGCCATGGCACTACTCAGTCCCCAGGCTGTAAAGCATGGCCTCTGAGGGTGATCCTCTATGGGTCTATGATTACTCAGTTTTATTTCACTAAACCCTGGATGTGGTAGAGGGCAGAGCTGAGAATGCTCTCTATCCATGCGTCCACTTTAATGGCCTCTGGCCTCTCTGTCTCTGTCCATTCTTATTCAATGTCACTGCCATCAATAAATTTGATCACCCTTTGCCTGAGGCAGTTTAAGCAAATTGGACATTTTTTTAAATAATAAAAAGCTGACAAATGAAATGTTTAAAAATAGGATGGTGCTGATTCTGGGGATGTATCCGGAGTAAATGTGTGAAGGGTGGAATGGTCTTTGTCAGGATTTTTTAATGCTCTCCTATGACCTTAAACATTCTATGTCCATTAAGAGGTATTCTCCTTCAATTTTTGCAAGCTTTTCAAACACTTCTGTAGCACAACTCTATGGAAGGCCCTGCTCTGGGCACTAGGTGGGTGGAGAAAGAAGGTACATATACAAAGTAGTTCCCATCCCTAACTCCTAACTTTTCAACCTTTTAAAAAAATACATATGTTGTTTTAAAAATTAATTTCAGAGAGAGGAAGGGAGAGGGAGGGAGAGAGAAACATCAATGATGAGAGAGAATCATCGATTCTCTCCTTCCTACATGACCCCTACTGGTGATCGAGCCCACAACTTGGGCATGTGCCCCGACTGGAAATCCAACCGTGACCTCCCAGTTCATGGGTCAGTATTCAACCGCTGAGCCACACTGTCAGGCTACAATAACTTTTCAATGTTGCATCATAATATAATCTTCTAAAGGTATTGAAAGCAATCATTAGGGGTCCAGATTTACATTTAAATCACTGAAGTATAATACTACCAATGAAATTATTTACCTAAGGTGCAAATATAGAGCAAAATGTATATATATATCATCACAACTTACTGTTTTGGTTGCACACTGGGAAGTTTCTCTTGACACAATGATAAGATGCATCCCAGATTCCAAACTGTCAAAATTTGAAAACAAAACATGAGTCTTAGAATCAAGAAATTACCGCATAATAACTATTATTCTGCCCCCTCAGTGATATTCTAGGCATGGGTGTAAATAGACAATTAATTAGGATAGAAAATATAGTACAGGATTTCCCTGATAGGTGCCATTGCAAATAGTCTCATCCGTATTCACATAGAAAATATTTATACTAAATAGTATTTAGAGAGAAAAACACCTGCAATCGCTGTGCCATAAAACCTTTCCCTCTGTTCCAGGGCCCATTTCTACTCTTTCTGCTATTTCTAAATTTTGCCATGTTCTAAAATTATATGAAACAACATAATGTAGTGAAACAAACAGTGGTTTTGGATACTGGAGATAAAGCAATGAAACAAACAAAAATGTGGATTTGTATGGGATATGCACCTTTTATAAAACAATATAAAAATTAAAAATAATAAAAAGTTATCCCTATGACATATAAAAATAAATCATTAAAGCTTATACCCCTTTCTGGCATTTATTTTATTTTATTTTTTAAATATATTTTTATTGATTTTTTATAGAGAGGAAGGGAGAGGGATAGAGAGTTAGAAACATCGATGAGAGAGAGAGAGAAACATCGATCAGCTGCCTCTTGCACACCTCCCACTGGGGATGTGCCCGCAACCAAGTTACATGCCCTTGATTGGAATCGAACCTGGGACCCCTCAGTCCGCAGGCTGATGCTCTATCCACTGAGCCAAACCGGGAAGGTTCTGGCATTTATTTTAATTGGACAAGTGATATAATTAAACCAGAATGATCATTGGCCTATGTAAACAAAGCCTCAACCACAAACCAAACTTCATGTGTTAAATTTATTTGTTCTCCACAACCTATCCGGGTGCCCTGGAGAGATAAGGCTAGTCAACAGTTCCAGAAGAAGGACAAGAAAGTACATGCAAATGGTCTCCTAACATGGCTTCTCCCGACCCTGTGCCTCCCCAGTTAGCAGACATCTGTTTCCCTGTGGAGAATCACACATAGAAGACTGAAATTAACAGACAAACAAGCCAGCATTTAAGAACATGTCTACAAAAGTGCACCTACATCTGCAACAATCATTTTTTTTTCTTCCCTCTTGTAATGTTAAAGAATGTACTCCTATTTCTGCCTCAAGCCAGTTTCTCTATCTGCATTTTGACTCTTTCTTATGTCATCCATTTCTCAGCTTACATTGAACATCTAATTTTCCATGGTGTCTACTTTTTCCATTAGAACCTTTAACATATTAATGGTAATAATTTTAAGTTCCTGTCTGATAAATCCAACATGTCTCTCATATTTGAGTCTGGTTATAAAAATATTTGTCTTTTCAGACAGTGTGCTATCTTGCCTTCTAACACACCTTGCAATGGCCCTGATGAGAATAGTATTGGTAGAGTGGAGGAGACAACAGCCGGCCTGGAGTGCATTTAAAGGAAAATAAATTATGCTTCTGCTAATGGTAAAGTAGTTTGTATGGAACTAGTCCCTTGATGGGCAATAATTACAAACTGTATAAAATATAGATTACATGAAAGTAAAGGAGAGCAGCCAAAAATCAGGGTTTTCTCCCCACAAATAAAATGCATAGACAAATAAGAGAGAGAGGAAGAACTGCTAAGAAAATGTTAAGAGATATACCAAGAAATTATAACAGAAGAATCTTATCATTTTAAGCAGTGATGAGATTTGATGTTATCAAAACCTTAATTGTTCCCATGTGTAATTATGGTAATTAGGATATATTTTTTAAATGTCATTTTCTTCGAGAATTCCTGAAATATTTATGGACTAAATGATATAATATGATGTTTAACATTTGCTTCAAAATAAATTAAAGCCACATGGGGGATAGTTAAAACATACCGTCATGATTTGGCAATTGTTGCAGTTGGGTGATGGGCACATAGGGCCCATTCTACTATTCTCTATTGTTTTACATGTTTGCTTTATATTCTATAATAAAATTAAATTTATAAAATAAAGAGAACCCAAAATCCAACTTACAAGGCAAAATCATTACTTTCAAAAAAGTATTCACTATCAACTGCTTAAAAAGAAAGAGTGTCTTCAAAGCCTTAAAGTAGTTGCCATATAAATCATTCAATATTAAACACAGGGCTGGGGGAGGGGGATAAACAAATGTGAATTATGGGAGCCGAAGCGAATCAGAAATTGGACATAAATGAAGTATAACTGCCTCTGAAATGATAATTCTAGTTTATGGTAAAGTGGGATTGGATTAACAAACACCACCTCAGGATCAGAACTATTTTGCAAAGCAAAGTACACTAGCAAATAACTCTGTGAAAAATGTTTACCCTTTAGGAAAAGACAGGCATAGGTAATTTCAACCAAGCTCTAAGCCGGTTTGTAAACATTGATACTATATTTTCACTGCTTCTCAGATTGTGGTCTAAACATTTGACATCTTTAATGTTTTTCAAAGATATTAAATGTTGCAGGCGTGTGAGAAAGGTCATATATCATTTCTGATTTGTTGTCGACATTGCTGGCAAATGTGCATTTGTGTGCAGCTATCTTTAATAAACTGCTGGCTTCCTGTTTGTTATAAGGCTCCCCCACTTTGAATAATTTATTATCCCCCACATTATTGGCACCACTTCTGAAAAATGTGAGTAGAAAAAGGATTCAAATACGTATGTCACGTTAAAAGGACAAGTCAGAGAAAACTCTAAATCAGTAGGTTATTTTAAACAGCTTCTACTCATTAGGGAGGAAGCTTATGAACCCAAAGTAAAAATGCCTCCTAAATCTACTCACAAAGCCAGGAGGAACAATGGAAATGAGTCTGTCTGTTAACCACCATTCTAATGCTTCTCCACATGTATCCTGAGCTCTGCAAGCTAAGTCAGATGATCTCCTAAGGTCTTATATTTTTATTTTTATTTGATTTTATAAGGAAATAAAAAAATTAAATTAATGGGGGTGCCAGGAAGAGAAGAAATGGAGCAAAAAAATAGAAAACCTATTTGAAAAAATAATGGCAGAAAACTTCTCTAATCTGGTGAAGGAGATCGACACACAAGTCCAGGAAACCCAGGGAGTCCCAAACTAGATAAACCCAAAGAGGCCCACATTAAGACACATCATACTTCCCATTCTGCTTATCCCATAAGATGGTCAGCTGATTCCTCAACAGAAACTCTCCAGACTAGAAGGGGTTGGCAAGAAATATTCAAAGTGATGAAAAGCAAGGACCTACAACCAAGATTACCCAGCAAAGCCATCATTTAGAATTGAAGGACATATTAAGAGCTTCCCAGACAAAAAAAAAAAAGGCTAAAGAAGTTCATCACCACCAAACAAGTATTATAAGAAATGTTAAAGAGTATGAACAATAAAATGGCAATACATACATATCTATCAATAATTGAATTTAAAAAACAAAACCAATGGACAAGAAAAACAGAATCAGACTCATAGATAGATACAGAGAACATTTTGACAGTTGCCAAATGGGAGGAGGGTTAGAAGATGGGTGAAAAAGGCAAAGGGATTAAGAAGTACAAATTGGTTGTCACAGAGTAGTCATGGGGATGTAAAGTACAGCATCGGGGATATAATCAATAATATTCTCATAATTATGTATGGTGTCAGATGGGGATGAGATTTATTGGGATGATCACTTATAAGTTATATAATGTCAAATCACTGGATACACACCTGAAGCTAATATAATATTGTATGTCAACTGTAACTGAAAAACATTTTAAATGATTTAAATTAAACAAAAACCCTTAATCTTCACATCCTCTGGACAGAGGACTATGCATTAGTTATCGATGTTGAGAAAATGCATGCAACCTGAGCACTGCACACCAGGGTCTCATCTTGACTGGCTCCTAATTAGATCAATTTTCTGGCTACAGATCTGCACCCAGAAAATAGGGCCAATCTAGGACCTCTGATTGAGAGGCTTCAGCACAGTGTAGTGTAGGGAGAGTTACAGCTGCTGAGATTAGAGCTGGATAGATACATTGATGGGTAGAGTAATATTTAAGTAAAGAACCTCCATGATCTCTGTCTGCTCTAAGATTCTATTCTTTTTTAAGAAAGATTTTTAAAAATAAAAGATTAAAAGTTATTTGAAATAATTTCCTTTTGACCTCTGTACTTATAACCTGGTGAAATGGCCCTGATTGACTGAAAATGAAATAATAACATATAATTTTGGCGTGGTTTTCATGAGAGCCAGTGATGGAGCCAAACTCCTAAACAATAATCATGCCTCTCTCCCTTCATCAAGTACACCCTTGCTAATTCTCCCTCTGGCACTTTCTCTCAACTTGCTGTTCACTACTTCCCATTCCACTTATCCAAATTCAGTGACTTCCCATTCAGAAGCCTTTCCTGGTATTTTAGACCTGCTCATCTCCCCTCATCCAAACCTCTACAGAATAAAGTCTGATGCCTATTTCTACCCATAATTATATTTTTCATATGCTGTTAGTTTCTCTATCTTGTGTGTATGTTCCATTTCTGAGCACAGACTGTAATATTCTAGATCACAGGGACCTGGTTAAGGTTTTATTTGCTTTCCCATTATATTTGGAACATACATTATCTATTCAAATTAATAAATACCTATTGACTACAATTTATGCTTTGGCTTCTGTCTAGGACGGTTTCACCAGGTCTTTGAGAAATGATAACACCTCAATGAGGGTAATATAAAGGAATCTTTCAAAAGAGAACTCCAATGTGAGGTGCAAACATTGTTCAATGTGCAAGGATCAATGCAAGTTCAGAGTATTATATTTTATAGAAAAATGATTAAGGGAAAAACAAATAGACTGGATTAAATAGTTGAAGAAAAGACTGATGACAGAAAAATGGTAAGCACATTTTTTAAAGGTCTGTGACCTTATTTCTAATCATTTTTAAAGCTGAAAATTATCTTATAAAAATTATTTTTAAAAACATCTATTGAACTTGTTTGACTCAAGGAATCATTTTAAAAACAGCCACTGTGCTAAATTCATAGTGGTAGTAATTGCCTGGGACCCAGCCCAGCCTGACTTCAATGGCCCACTGTCACCTTAAAAGGAAGGTTTTGCTTTCCATAGTTATAAATATTCTCAGTAGCTGTCATATTAAACAAGGGGTCAGCACCACTGGAGAATATCAAGTCTATTGTGAATTCTCAGCTCGGTGTCTAATTAGAAGTTTTGTATGGAATGCCTTCCTTAATCACTTTGGAGTCATTGGGGTATTTCATTAGTCTCAGTTTTTATCTTGTAACTTCATTCATAAAATATGTTCCTTATCAATTAGCTCTGCTGAGAACAGATCGCTGGCCCCATGCATCCTGCTCTCAGGGTGCTCTCTCACCGGAAGGAGGTCAGAATTCCTGGGCATGATAGCACTTTCAGCTCTGTTACCACACTCAGAACACCATGAAGGGAAAAGGGAAAAAAAAGCAAGGCGTTACGTTGCTCACAAGATAAAATAATGTCCCCACATTTTACCAGAAATATTAGGTATACTAGTAATTGTCATCTTCAAAGAAGTTAAACAACAAATGGTATTTATACAAAAATTGATCTTAGGTTCAGCCTATTCTTTTTCTGGGATCAATAGAAGCATGTTCCCCAAAGATATTTTAAAAAGAGAAACTATATTCTCTTTGAATATGAGATTCTCTCAACACATTTATTCAATCAGAAGGGAAATGTACAGGTCATGTTAGAGAAAAATGACTTCCGAGTGGAAGGATACTAAATTCAAGCTATCAACACTGCTGAAGGAGAGTAAGGCAGGAAGGTAATGTCACAGGGATATGTGTGGACATTAGCAATGCCATCCAGTATGCAGGTTCCTCTCCCAGGCATGTCAGGCCCCATCACAAGTATTACCGAGATGGTGTATCATGCATCTAGTTCTAAAATAAATAAGCCACAGTGATGTAATGTGCAACACAGGGAATATAGTCAACAATATGGAAATAACTTTGCACTATGATATATGGTTATACTGTATAATTAACATACTTATCATGGTGATCAGACTGTAAGGTATATAAATGTTGAAGGACTATGTTGTACACCTGAAACTAATAAAACATTGTATGTCAACTATACTTCAAAGAAAAACATAAAGTGTGTGTGCTTAATAGCTACATATACTTCATCTCAAAATGTGCAAACCTTCCCCCTCATACTTGATTTAAACATTTAAATCCTAGAGTAAACTATCTGTTATTTTCATTTTATGCTCACAAAGAAACTTCAGATTATTAATTTGGCTTCTCAGTTCCCTTGATACTACAGCAAAGGCCCAAGAGGGCGAGTGGAAATATTCAAGGCCACTTACAGCTTGACTCAGAGCAAAACACTGTCAGACCTACCCTGTTCTCCTGGGCAAAGCAAGTCAATTGCCAAATGCAAGTATCGAGAGGAAGGAACATGCACTCTGCTCTTTGGGGGTGGGGAGGTGTGGGGGGGAAGGGATTGCAAAGTCACGGGGCAAAGGGCTTGGAGAGAAATGTGGAATCAGGGCCAACAATGCATCCTGCCACATGGGGCCAGCTGCATGGCCACAGAAACCCCAGTGGCCTCCGTAGCAGCAGTGGCATTGTTGAACCTTTACTCTTCTGTCATGATTATCTTGACTCAGCCACAAATTTGCATATTTTCTGTGTCTCCTCATTCACATTTTCAGTAGGAAGATTTTGACTGGATCAACTTGGCTTATCATTGGTTCTTCCAGGATCAGGGCGTTCTCTGGTTCAACGAGGGGCACATCCTCTTAAAAGTGATGCAAGCAGAGACACAGTGATCAAATGCACACCCAGGATGCTTTCCTTGGGACTGTCATTGTTTTCTGTTGACAATTCTCTTAGTTTCTAGTCCTTTGGCTTCTGCAGCGGGCAACTTCTCCTTGAGATATACACTTCATCCTTTCCAAGACTTTAAATGCATACAAATTGGTTCACTTTACAATGTTTCCCAATTACTTACTGACCATCTGGCGGAAGCCAGAAAATGTCCCAGTCTTTATCTCAACAACATTGTAATACTCCTCAAGGAATGAATGATGTCTATGGCCATTCACTAGTCCCTGACCCCAGTCATAGATCAGCCCCAATTTCAGCTTGCTGCTTCCCTCACTGAGGGATACCATTGGTCTTAGAAGGACAGAGAAGCAAAATCTGGGTGGCTCAGCTCAGCTTCTTTCCCCTCTTTAGATGCAACCTGAAATAAAGAGATGGGAGCGTGACACCATCTTTTTTTACATCATTTATTTGAGGAGCGAATTTTTCCATCTCAAACTTCCATAACATACACATTCCTTAGAGGAAGCCTACGATCCAAAAGAAAAAGGAGGTAAAAATCAAAAATAAAGAAGAAACTATTTCCCTCTCATATAGTGTTTCTGCTGTTGTCCAGATAAAAGTCACCCACAAAATAGTGGGAACATTTGAATGTGTGGACGGAGGGTGGATATCATTCATCAAATACGCAGGCAGAGTACATTTCAATCTACTGTCATTATCTTGAAGCAAATGGGACCATTTCAGTTGACAATTTGCAGTGAGGAATGAAATTCAGGCCCTATTTAAGGCATGATTTTCCGTATGGAAGACACTAGGGATATAGCAGAGGAACCCTAAGTGTGAGCTTCCCTCTGCCTGAGCCAATTATGGAAAACACAGACATAACCTAATGTCTAAGTACTATGTACATGATGTACTGTTATTTTGTTTAAGGGCCCTTGAGGCAAAAGAAATATCAAAATAATTTTTACAATAGCACCTGTTTGAAAATAAGCAATTTATCCTATCCTTATAAAATATTTATGGATTTCAAAATGGATGTCCTTGAATAAGGCCATTTCATTTCTCTTCTCCACTGAGGATAGGTTCGTTAGAGAAAACCCGAGACCTATTTCCTGTTAATTTAATATAGCTCCAAACCTTTTGTGAAAAAGCAGCCACCCAATAACTTTATTTACTAAACTTCATGCTTAATGATTCTGACTTAGCAGTTGTACAAGCAAGAGCCCATGCATCGTTTCACCCTATTGAATAGAGGGGAATCACTTCTATGCAATAAAATAATTTGATTTCCATCGAGAAAATGGATTTCAAAAAACCCAAGAGATTCAAGGAAACTATTACTTTTTATTACCCATATCATAATGTTCATCTTAATTACTGCTAAGCAGGTTCACAGATGGAGTCTAATTGAATGTATAACTTTTTAATTGAAAAGGAGAAAAGGGTGAGATTTGAATTCTAACAATTGTGTGGGACTGACGTTAAATCCTTCCTTTATGAAAGCTTTCCGGGGAGAACTGAGGTTCTCAAAAATGTCCTAATTGTCAGGTATCAACATAGCACACATAACGTATTTTGGAATTTGGAGAAATTAGTCCGTGTTTCGTTATTTGCTACAACCAGGCTTAGAGCCAGGCGAAAGTGTCAGGATGCACTGAGTAACGTGACAAAGGAATGGAGATGATTCTCAACTCAGCCTCTGATGTTTTAACCCACTTCCAGGCAAATGAGTGCACATGTTACCTACAGAATAAAAGGTGGGGTCCTCACTTCGCTCACCTGGAGAGTCCAATGACCTTGCTGTCTTCAAAAACTCCAGGGAAAGGGCCCCCTGTAGTTCATGGTCTTCTAAGCCTCCATTAGAAGACTATTGTGGAAGAACACGTCTCTAGAACACTTACTAGTATGCCCCAAAGACCAATACCCGGGATCATTGGAATTCTACCTGACAAGAACAAACATCAGGACAAAGAACGAAGCTGTGTCCCCTTCCCTTCATCCTGAAAAACAGTAGAGATTTCTAAGAGTTTATCCAAGTTGGTTTTGAAGAAATGGGCCTTTAGTTCTGCTCCCTTATCCCCAGAGCCTTGCCTATACTATTGGTACTTACAAATAGCAAATGATGTTCTATCTATTTGGGGTAGCCTAATCTTTTACCCATTCTACTACAGGTTGAGGAAAAGAACCTTCTAGTGGTATTATTGCATTATAGCCAGACCTTCCCTCTGCAGCTCAACAGTATATCCTACATCTGTTTTATTTTTCTATATAAGAGGATTTTATGTTTCCCTGAATGCACTACAATGAAACCTGTAATGGCTAAGCTTACTGGAAGTCTGAGGTATATATATATATTTATTTGCAATAGCCTTATGGTTTAGATTCTTGTTATCTGGGCATGCACAGGAACATGTAATTTTTTTCAGACATTCCATTTTGCCAGAACATCAATTAGTCTGACTCATCCAAGCCCCTCTTTCTATTCTGTATCACGTATTGGCCATGTTTCTATTTATGCACCAGAGAACACCACTTGAACTTCCACTGAGAACAGCCCCTGAATACGTAGATGGTAATCATGGGCTCAGACAGCGAAGGGAGCCTTTCACGGCTATTTTTAATGTATCTATAACCACTTCAGATGTCTTTTTGGAAACCAAAAAGCTGCGGAATCCATGTGTTCAAAATAGTATGTATGGTTCAGCCATCTCTATGCATCCGCTTCTGCTGATTTCTTAAAGGCCAGGTTCTCTGCTTAGAAGGTGGCAGAAGGAGCCATAGGACTTTAAGGGTGTGGGTTATAATTCGAGTAGGATTGTATTAGCACCAAAGAACATAAGCTGCTTTTTTTCTGAATGCAAACACGGTCCCTAAACCTAGGATGTAAATTAGAATTACAATGAAAGCTGCCAGGAGGACAGAAGTTGGAAGTGTTCTCTTCTCTGAGCAGCAGGAGACTGTTCAGGTCCTGCTGTTTTGAAAACCTTTCTCCCCTCATGCAGGCTGCCCTGCTAAGAGAAATCCATTTGAATATTTTGGCAATCACAGGGGCCCCCACATAAATTATGGATACAGAAATGCAGAAGACAGTCTAACAAATGGAACACGGTGGAATCTGTTTTTCCACCGCCATATGGTGTCGACAGAATGCCACTTTGTTTCTATGGGAAACAGCTCATCATTAAAAAATAAATAGTATCTTTTCTGTGGGGAGAGAACCCACAGCCATTATTTTGAAAAATAACAAACAGGAAACTCGGTCCTCTCGTTTTTACAATCTTTTTGTCCTTAACATTATTATTATTGCTACACACATAGACTTTTTTTTCCCCAGGAAAACTCACAATGGCTTGTACCTTGTGGGTGTACAAGAACTCAACACCATGTTTTTCCAGATTTGAGGAACTAAGTCCAAGCCCAGCATACACCATGAAAAATCAGGGCGCTTCACGATAGATCTTCCTTCCTTTGCAAGACTATTCCTTCAACCTCACATTTGTATAAGTGATATAAGTTTTAATGGATAGAAGTTGGGTATAAGCACTTCATGTTTATGGATATAACGCATATGGACCATGTTGGTTTCGGGAAAGTTGAACAATGTCCAAATTTAATTAGGATGACTTTATTCTTTATGGAATATCATTGTCCCTGGAATTCATTCTATGATGAATTTGATAATTTACCCTCTCTCAGACCCAGAAGTGTTTATCACACTCCATAATTAAATGTAATGCAAAGCCCGTGTGTGCCTTTCCCCTTCCTATGCCCCTTCTCTGGGGTTGTCCACTTTTGCACACACACACACACACACACACACACACACACAGCCCTTCTTACAAGCACCTGTCATCTTCTAAAAAGCGGCCTGCTGAAGATTGGTATCTGCTGTGCTAGCTATAAACAAAGCACGATATTTTCAAATCAACATAATTCTCCAAGTATTTTCACAAGCGTTGTCTTATTTGATGTTCAAACAGCCCGGAGATAAGGTAGAAAAGGTTATCATTTCTTCTTTGCAAATAGAGATGTGGAGAGGGGGGTTAAGTACCTGGCCTAGACATCACTGTCAAGGTTGCAGCCTGGTCTTCTGATTCAGAGGTGAGGGGTCTGGCTGTTTGGTTTGGTGTGTTTGTTACAGCACTCCGTTAGCCGAGGCAAAGAAACAGAAGACTTTCATCACTACTGCCCATCACCCATCTTTCCATCTCAGACAATTGGCTACAACCGCCTTGTTATTGATAATGCATCCCCAACCTCTTTCCTCCCAAATCAGGCATCTGTTTTAAGATTCACCAGGGAAGTTAAAGGTTCATAAAAATCAGTTACCACCAAGCAAAAGGAAAGCACATTTCTTTAAAAGTGATGCTGAGTTCCAAATGCAAATCCTTATGATTCCAGGCCAGAACGAATCTCCTTCCATTTGGTGCACTCTGTGAAATGGGATTTGAGGGTCAGAACAGTGTTTGTGTTGACGAGCTGCTCGGTTGTGGTACTTTAGCATGATGCTATTCTGAAATAAGCAAACATTTTATAATGTGCTGTCCTGTCTGAATAATGACAAAGACATTTTCACCAACACCAGGCACATGAGGAGGCACAAAATCTGGTCCTCCTAAGGCCTAGAAGTCAAGGACAGAAGAGGCACATCCCCACTTCTCCCCGCCACTGTCTGCCAACACTGAATTCTCCTCTGCACTATAACACCCAGTCTCTGCCAAGCTGAGAGCCCTCGCAGCATCCTCTGGTTGGACTCATTCTCATCACTTCTAAAGAAAGCCTATTCCAAAATATAACTGATCTCTGGGTGCATATGACATTTTGTTTCTTTCCTTCAACTCTTCCAGCTTCATCCTTTAATACCCCCTCAATTCATGCCCCGGATGGGATTTTTGCAAAGGAAGGAGGAGGAAAACAGATTCTGTCTGCGAAATTCCAGGGCACATGCTTTGCTCCTTGTTACCAGAAACACGGTCCTCTGGAAATTACATGCAACTGGCAGATAATTCCACGATGCCGCTGACAGCTCGTCAACGGTGGCTGCTGACTGCTGTGTGACACCAGTGCATCAAGCCCAGATGCCATCCACCCAGACAGGGCACTGGGTAAATGGAACGCAGCCTGATTATGTATGGTTGCCCCTTATGAAAAGAAAGAGAATAGAATTTATAGTAACAATAACTAGTGACGATGAAATAAAATTAAAAATTGAGGTCTTCAGTTGTGGTTGCTACATGTTAAGTACTCAACAGCCACATGTGTCCAGCGGCTACTGTGTTGGCCAGCACAGATATAGAGGACTTTCATCATTGCAGAATGTTCTGTGGGACAGCACTATTATAATGCGTTAGACATTTCTATGCGATTATTGCAGCCATCCAATAACTGTCTTTATTGAGGGTAGTTTTTTCAGGAGAAGCATCGTGCAGGGAAGAAGTTTGGGTCTGCCTTCCTTCCAAAGGCTTGCTCTTGGTGTCTTGCCTAGGAAAACAGAGGCCATGGTGACGGAGACTGTGCAGGGCTGTTTCCAGAAGAAACAAGCCTGAGGTATTATCTAGCGTTAAGTGCTCAGTAAGTGGCTTAATTATACTAATAGCCGTGCTCACTAGATTGTGTCCATAAATTTAGTTCGGCGAAACAATCATTAAATCATCTTTTTTCTCATTATGTTAGGGCAGGGTTTCTACTTTTATATTTGAGTTGCTAATAGCAACCACTACCACCACAAAAAATAAATAAATGCTTATTGATTAGTTAATATGAGCCACATACATATATGTCTGGACTTGAGATCTACTATTGCTGTATATACTTCCCAATGAGTTGTTTACCCTGGACGGAGTTAGCGCTCCTCACTAACCTTAATTTTGCTAATGTGAAAACTGCAGATGATAACAGTCCTTGTGAGGATTGAATTACTGCTGTACATACAGCTCTCAGGATAGTGGCTAGCACAGGGCAAGTACTCACTCATTAAATGTTCACTGTTTGTTACCAATTTCCAGGCACTTTGATAAATACTTTACTGCTCCTATGCTAATTCTTATAACAATTCTATAAGATTATATATTATCATGAGCTACATTTAACAGGTGCAAAAACTGAGACTTGGAGAGGTTAAGAAACTTCAACAACTTAATGAAGGAGGTAAGAGGTGGAACCAGGATTTGAACCGGGTACTCTACTCTCTGAGCCCGAGCAGCTAACCTGGATCATGGCATCAACCTTATGGATTTCTCTTTTTTAAATGTTTTTATTGATTTCAGAGAAGAAGGGAGAGGGAGGGAGAGATAGGAGCATCAATGATGAGAGAGAGAATCATTGATTGGCTGCCTCCTGCATGCCCCCTACTAGAAAGGGACTGAGCCCACAATCTGGGCATGTGCCCTTGACCGGAATCAAACCTGGGAACCTTCAGTCTGCAGGCCCACATTCTATCCACTGAGCCAAACCAGCTAGGGCAGCTTATGGACTTCTTATAGGGATTTTAGATAATGCCACTAAAGCATATAGTACCTATATTTTTAGTGATTACTCATATGCTAAAATTCATGAAGGAATATTTTTTTATTTTGGTAGTAATTTCAGTTTTATGATAAGGGGGTGATTATGGTGTTATCCGAGTGGAAGTTGTATCTGTTGTTTTAATATTACAGAGCATTTTAGAGCACTCAATAATGCATCCTTTATGGTCGACATGCCATTCCTCCTCTCAAATTTTATTGTGCTTAAAATAATGATGGTGACGATGGTGGTGATGATGATGTCATTCTACCCAAACAAACCAGTAAGCAGGTATTACCTAAAAGAGGGTCAATGATAATACTAGTATATTTATTTTGAAACCATGATCTGTCCTTTGTGGAAGAGTCTTAAGAGAAAGAGGAACAGGACAGCTGTGTACAGAGTCTTAAGGGAAATGGAAGAGGTCAGCTGTGTGCAGGGAGCTGTCCTCCAAAGAAGCGGGGGAGGAGGAGCCCTGCGCTGTGAGAGCTACACCAGCCCAGATCCTGCAGACCCCCTGCCGAGCTGGCATGGAGTCACATCAAAGGAAATGCTTTGCAGACCACAATGTTTCAGCATGGCATTCCAGCCTGAAGCAGCCTGTTAGTATTAGCATAAAGCAACATAAGTCATTTCGGAAAGCACAGTCGGGGAGACAGCATTTTTTATTGCTCCTTGTCAGAAATGTGTTAAACTACAACACTGGATACTTAAGCTGATTATTTCTGTACCAAATAACACCTGGCCGCTGATAAGGCAAACTCTTTAGGAACCAAACTCAAATCAAGGAAGCCTTGTCTTTGGGGGAAAATAAAAGGCAGTGACCAGAGATCATTTGGAAGTTGGGGTTGAGGCCATCAGATTGTTAAGGTCAAACAATGGCCCCTTTGCAACATGCAACCTTTTCCCTATAGCAAGCAGAGGGAATAAGTCTAACTTCTCAATATTTCCCAGCAGCATAGAATGAGACTTTTAGAAAAACTGCATGGGTATTCTAGAGATTTTTTTTTTAATATGGTTCACCTAAAGGATTAAGAGTCATGGGTACATATGATGATATTATCAGGATCTAAGAAAAATGTGATTGGTTTAGAATGATAAGTCAAAACAAACTCTGAATTTTAACAAAAATCAAAATTAATCCTGCACAGGGATTCCAATTTTCAATTTCCCAAATTCCCTTGGGAGATATGGCGTAATAAGAACTCATGTAGAAAATGAAGCAAGGGCCTCAGCTGCCATAACCTAACTGTAAGATACAGTGTGATGCTACAGGATAAACCGTGATGTGATCTTGGTCCGTGTTAAAAGATGCAGCTTATGCAGGTCATGGGAGGTGATATTTAGAATATATTTTGTGCTGGAGAGATATAATCTAGAGGTCGGGCAGCTTATACACAGGCTTATACAAAATATTAGGATGACGGGCAGGTGCATGCCTCTGAAAGAAGCTATGTGAGCAGGATGTAGAAACCTGGAAAATATGAGCTGGGCAAGAGATGCCTGGGAGCAAAAGAAGAAATTATATGAATTCAATAACAAGGATTATATGTACAGACATCCTAAATTGTACTGTTGCATCTCAATCTCAGTACCGCATGCCCTGAACCACCGTCTGATACATCTGCCTCTTCTGCAATTGCACAGTCTGGCTGAGCTTGACTTACTTGAGGGCCACATTTTTAAAAATCTTGTATTGTTTGTAAGTAATCTCCTCGAATCTCCTGTGAGCGTCCCAAGCCAGGAACCTCGTCTTGTTTAGCTCTGTATTTCCACAGCAAATGGGACTGACTCCAGGAGGCCCTCGGTGGCTATCTGTTCATTTCCTCCAGCGAGTCACTTATTTGTGCTATTAGGTTAAACACTGCTCACAATCTGGAGGAGACGTTTAACTCCAACGCAGTTGTTCCTCCGGATCTTCCATATGGGCATCACGATGCATTATCATTAGCAGCCTCGACAGTGCCTTAATCGGAGGGGTAAGGCATTTGGTATTAAGGGGGCACAGAATTAAACTGAGTTTAGATCCTCCAGTCTCTGCGTTTCAAATTCCCCAAGAGGAAATGAAAAGGCTTTGGGGTAGCAACAGCTATGACTTAATTGGTAACACCTGCAGAGAGCAGGTACACGTAGGAGGAGGGTAAGGGATATCGCCAATCATTTCCTGTTGTCATGCCCCATACGCACAACCCTATTGAGCAATACTCCTCTAACTGCTTGAGTCAAACCTGTTCAGAAAAAGGAAAAAATATCGACTAGGAAGAGATGTTCTAATGTGAACAGCACATTCAGAAAGGCAGTTGAAATTCTTAATAAAAAACTATTTCATCTCATTTCTTTCTTCCCATCACAATCTACGTTATTGAGGGTGAGAATTCAAATGAACATATCTTACCAAAATATTTATTCAAATAGGAATGTTAGTGATTTTCAGATGCTTGCCGGCAGAGTGGAAACGGAAAGATAAACGACTTTCTCACCCTATTCGGGAGTTATTGTTAGCTTCCAGCCTGTGATGTTGCCTCATTATCGAGGGGTACACAAACCCAGGCAGTGCATAATTTGGGAACCAAAACTAAAATAGTAAAACATTTCTCAAGATGCTTTCACTATTTGTTTAAAATATTAAAATGCAGGGGAAGAAGTATAACTCATATTGGCTCTTCCCGGGGCATTGAAATTCCAAGCACAGAACTCTATGCATCACTTCTCCGTGGGATGCTATGGACACCTTGCAAAGAACAGGCTGGAATCCCAGGCCGGGTAACTCCTGGGCCTTCTGGGGCAATGCTGGTTTTGCCGAAGTTCATTCACATTTTACAGATGGTCCAACCGAGGTCCAAGGATGGGAGGTAAGTTTTCTCAGCCTCACCTGGCAACAGTTAGGAAATGAATGTCTTCCACTCTTATTGCCAGTGGACAACATAATCCCCTGAGCTGTTTACTTGCACTGCAATCAGTCAGCCAATCAAGTCTGAAACGAGGGCTTGCTTAGTTCTGCTCTCAGCCCGTGCTTAGCTCTGCGGAGAAGGACCAGGAGAGCAGAGTGCAGATCTGCCCGCTAGGAAACCCGGCTCAGACACACCTGAAACAATCAGCGAGCAACGCAGGATGAGGCGCAATTAAATGAACAAAGCTTCAGAAGAGTGATTGATTATAAGATCTTTGAATGGATCCAAGGCGTGGCTCCAGCAAAGCGAGAGAGTCGCACAGACAGGGTCCTTTCTCTGTGGCTTTATCCGCACCCTGACTGTGTTGTTTGGGATTAATGGGAACGACAAGCTGCTTCAGACATGGCCCCTGCGCAGCTGCAGGCTCATCTCTTGTTCTTCTCCATTCGCTACCCGCTCTGTTTGGGCTAATACTCTTGTTATTGCCCATTTCAAACTCCCTGCATGACTGTATTAACAGAGCCCCTGCCCCTCTTCCCTTGCCAATCACTTCTTTCTTATGCACCGAAGTGCCTCTTATTCTGCGACAATCTCAGGCATGTGTTTACTGTCTTCTTACCAGTCTGTGGGGGGTCCCAAGAGGGCCACACGGGCCTTTAGCAATTATAGATGCTTAAAAATAAAAACATATTGCAGTAGTCCTGAGGTTGGTCTCAGGGTATGATATCACAAAATTCCCAATAGTACTAAATAAGGCACCATGAGACAAGGTCAATATCCTTACAAGGTCATCTGCTTATTTTGGTACAAACCGAAAATATGAACTTGTAGCTCCAAACTGATTGGTGAATTTAAAAATAATTTTTTAAAAATATTTATAAAATACTTAAGACTGCAGAGCCCCTCAATGCCAGATTCTTGCAAAAGACAGCTTTTACAAAGGGGAAATATGAAGAATAATTATTTGATACTGACACCTTTATGCCTTTATTTTTTCAAAACTGATATGTCAAACTAGTTCAATTCCTCATGTTCATTTTTCTCCAGCAGAGGACACAGATCTGAAGTAATGAACACACTCCTGATAATAACGAAGGCAATGCAAACACATAGCCACACTTAGACCATTCCAGCATTATCATAAACCAGAGATATAACATTTTAATTCAAAACTTAAGGACTCGTATATCACTTGTCATCTTCACCTGTCAACACTTCTGACAGCCTATTTTAATATTTGGTGTTTTTTGTCACTTTATCTTGTAAAAAGAATTTTATCTCTTTCTCACTGGATTCCTGAACATGAATAAAAAAAAAGGCCAAGATAGAGTTTTAAAGTTTAGGCCTAGAAGATAACAATGGTTTCTAGTGACAAAAAAAAAAATTCCTATCCTCAGAAGAAAGGACTGATTTCTCTTCAGCCATAGTAACAAGTAATCAATTCTAAATCAATCCTAATTGATCAAGGATGACTTCACATAGGTAACCATGCTCTGACAGCCAGCCAGTCAATGAAAGCCCAATATTTCTGAAAAATCAGCCAATGAAGAACAACGATTTTCAAGTACCATGCCTTCATAGTTAAGATCGACCAATATATAAATACTCTTGTTTTTGAAATTCTGCCAGTCCCTGAACTCCGCAATTCCCGAATCCCTATACAAGCTCAGGTCTCAGTTGTGTTCAGTGTGAACTCAAGAGCAAGGCTCTCCCCTTGCTTAACAAGCACTAAATTCACATCCTTGTTTCAGATATGGCATGATAGCTGCTTTCATATAGTCTAACTGGATATCTCTTTAGTATATAATATTGAAAAGTTTATTAATTTACTTTTTTATACTCCTATTTATTTCAAGTGGAACGTGAGGTAGTTAAATATTATAATAGCCAACCAAACACTTAAGCAGTAATGTGCAGAAGGTTGGTCTATAGTGAAATAAGCCAATAAGGTTGTATGTTTAGACTTGTTGGTTTATTCAAATGTAATATATCCAACAGTCATCCTTATTCCTGCACCCCCTCTCCCAATAGCAACTAATAGCTACGCCTCAAGCGAATTATCTCACAGTATGGAGAGAGGTGTTAGAATATGGCTATGTTGTAACATGGCGAACAAGGTTAGCCTTCTTCTCAGAATGTTCAGACACCATATGCTTGAAAAAGGTTCCCAATATTTATCCAGTTTGTTCACAACAAAAAGTGAAAGAACAAGAGTGAATTATTTCATTTACATATATTTGAGGTGTTTGAATCATGAAATCTCGTTGAATAGCAATTATTTTCTTAAAACCAAAAGGCTTCAAAGAGACTGCATAAAACATCATGTATCATTTTGTTTAAAGTAGGTATTTTATAATTGTTAGAGGATTTGCAATTAGAATCATATACATAACTATATACATCGTTGTCCTCTTGAAGTTATTATTTTCATGCTATTTTTAGACTGTCTCTACTTTATCTACGTTTATTGCTGTAAAGGGTGCAAAAATTTGTTGAAGACCCCATATAATAGAGTGACTTCTGTATAGTATGGTAGTCTGAATTCTGTGAGACTCATTGTGTCCAAAGAGAGCTCATTGTGTATTTTATAAATGGGGACTAGGTCCCTAGCACACTGTGTTTAGCCATGATAAATACCATGTCTTTCTAGGATCCTTTATGTCCTCTGAGCAAGCTTTTCTGCCATCTGCCATGAACTTGCCCACATGGCTTCCCCAGTTTCTCTGGTTCCTATCTCTATGCTACTGCCCATGCTCTTCTCCCAAATATATGCTTTTCTCCGCATACCCCCTTCATCTTTAAGTGTCCAAACCCTCTCCTTCCTCCCTAATTCTATATCCAACAGAAAGGTATATACGATCACTTTCTGAGATCCTCTTTCCCTTCTGTGAGCTCACATACACTTTCCCCAGGCAATGCCTTCCTTTATTCATCTACTCAAAAAACATTAAAGTGTGCCTGGCTGGGAAATATGCCGTCCTTTGGTAATGACCACCTGTTACCTTGTGTTATAGTTATCTGTGGACCTCTCTTATCCTCCCTTGTTAGTTGTTAACATCCATGAGTACAAAGGACGTGGATATTTCTTGACTAGTACTTAATAGATGATACGTAGATGAACAAGTTTGCCTTTTGCATGGCAGGAGGGCTCACAGACCTTGAACCAAGTAAACACCCTGGGATTCAGTCATCAAACAAGTATCTGATCTAGTCTGATTTGATTTGTTCACCATATTTCCCTTGAACAATTTTTAACATGCTCCTTCTGCAGTGGGTGGATCACAAGCCCTCTAAGAAATAGAAGTTGAAGCAGTGTATTTACAGAGTGCATGAAATACGTTTTAAAACCTCCAGCTATTGTATGCATGCACATAAGCATAACCAATGGATGCAGACAACAGGGGGTGTTTAATGCAGTGCTGGTGTTCATTTCATCTACCGACTACACAGATGGCTCTCTGCCTTTCAGTGAGACCCTTCGTGCCAAGCATTAAGAACACCAAGATCCACAATGAGGGGATAAGGACACATTTGTAATACCTTAATCAATAAAGGGGGGGGGAACCTCCAGCTATTGGTCATTTTCAATCATTTTTAAAAGTCTCTCAATTGAGCTCACAGGCTGGTAGAACTCTGGATGCTTGAATATCCCTAAGGACACTATGTGCTCCTGAGATGATTGTGCTTTCGGATCTCTCAAAAGCATGAGAGACACCCCATGGAGGCTTGTTAAGATAACAGTAACCAGCATCAGACAAAGAAGGCTAAGGGCACTGGACCATTTGCCCTTTCGATTTGAAGGTCATGAGATTGGTGGTGTTCATCATGACCACTAAAGGCTGCAATGTGTGTTTATATTAAGATTTTTTATTAGCACCTAAACCACCTGTGGTTGTTTAAGAAATAGAAACTATCCTACAGAGAAAATAAATTTTTGTAAGACAGAACCAATGTCCTCGGGGTGCTCATTTTCATAGGCTTACCAGTCTGTCATTTTGTAGTATTCATGGGAGGGGCTCCTCCTTGTGCAGGTCCCTCCCCTGGTCCAGGTCCTTGCAGAACTAGGGCTCTCAAAGTGTGTCCTCTCTGGGTTCCAGCTGGCACGTCACCTCCCACCTCCCTCCCTCTGTGGAGATGTCTCCTGAGAACGGGGATTCTATTCCTGCCCCTCTCCACCTGTCTCCTCTAAGAGCTCATCTGCTTGCAGCACACCCTCTCTCACCAGGATGTAAATGACTCCCAAATCTGCTTCTCTACTTTGCATGTCTATCTCTCTACATCACAGGGTACTTACTGAATGCTGTTGGCAGGCGATCATTACTCAGTAAATACTTGCTGCCTGATTGTAGGATAAAACAGACATAATCTTCTTTCAGGGAAATGCATAGAGGGTTTTTCTGGGTCAAGATGGCCTTGCCCTTTCTAAATCCAAGGCTATAAAGAAAAGGATGAAATTACTACAAGTAACCTCCCTAGAGGAAAGAACTGTATAATTTTTGTTTAGCATCTGCTGTTTTAATCTGCTCAGTAATATATCCTTGTTCAGGGAATGTCCTTCTCTCTCTCCATTCTACATCCATGATGGATATTACCATGTGGTCCGGTCCCACACCCACTGACTGGATACTTGACCCAAACTAGGACAAGGTCCCCTTCCCCTGGGATTTTCTAACTTGAAACTAATAGTCATCCTCTCTGCTGGCGTCTGAAACTGGAAAATATAAAACTACAGGGATGTTTTCTGTCATCGAGTCACTAACTCAACAACTATTTGCGAGGCAATGATGATGTGCTAGAAACCATGCAGTGAACCATGAGCAAAGTCCCTGCCCACTAGTGGGGAAGACAGATGATGAATAAATAGTAAGTAATTATATTGTATGCATGTGAATATATGGTATGTTGATGGGACAAGAAGGAAACCCTCTGTCTGTAGAAATCATTACCTGCAATGTCCAAACTCAGACTAGGGAGGAAAGAAAATAAAGCAAAACTGTAACAGGGAATGAATATGCTGTACTATGTATATTAGTCTGACTAGCCATAGAATAAAACTAAAATAAAAATGTACTAACAAAGTAAGCTTATGAAAGTATTTATAGGGGGTGTGCAGGAGGCAGCTGATTGACTATTCTCTCTCATGGATGTTTCTAACTCTCTATTCCTCTCCCTTCTTCTCTGTAAAAAATCAATAAAATATATTTTTTTAATCTTTATAAATGTTAAACCCAGTTTGTTCACCTCTGGCCAAGTTCTCATTACAGTTTAACAGCTCTGTACCAGAAACAAGGAATGCTAACAAACACTGGCAATTAAATCACAGATGCCCAGTTGAAGTACTGTGAAAATTAACATCAGAACTGAAAGAATGAGCCTCAGCAAGGACTGCACATCGCCAGAAATTCCACCAGCCCCCTCCCTTTAATCTTTGTTCTACTTGCCCTCTCCCACCTTATAAAAATCTCTGCCTGCCATGAGATGTTAAGATGGTTTTTGAGTCATGATCCTGCGATCATCTCAGGTTGCCAGCACCTGAATAAAGCACTTTCCTTCACATCAGCATCTATCTCATGAGTTTGGCTTTCATGGAGGCAGGTAGCTGGACCTGCAGGTCATTTTCCTGGTTTCAAAACTGGAATGCTCATTGTAACACGTGCCTGTTTCCCATGCTCATTTATATGGTTTTAAGCATGAAAACAATGATAAAACTATCATAATGAACCTTATTTTGTGAAGGAGTTCAAGGTATCCAGCATTGCATTCAGTACAGTATCTCATTCTGTATGCCTGCACTTAGAGATGAACACTAAAAATTAGCCAAATTGTATAGATGCAGATATTGATGCATAGAGAAGTCAAGTAACATGGCAGTGTCACAGAGTGAATAGCAGAACAAGCATTAAAACCCAGGCTGCCTCCCACTGGAATCCTTGTTTTGTTGTGTGTGTGTGTGTGTGTGTGTGTGTGTGTGTGTGTGTGTGTTTAAATATAGTTATTGATTTTTTTTATAGAAAGGAAGGGAGAGGGATAGAGAGTTAGAAACATCAATGAGAGAGAAACATCAATCAGCTGCCTCCTGCACACCCCCTACTGGGGATGTGCTCGCAACCAATGTACATGCCCTTGACCGGAATCGAACCTGGGACTCTTCAGTCTGCAGGCCGATGCTCTATCCACTGAGCCAAACTGGTTAGGGCTGGAATCCTTGTTTTTTACCACTTACTGTGCCACACTGCCACAGAGCAGCCTCCTTGCCCAGAAAGTGCGAGTTGAAGTTCACGGTACTTCAAGGAGCTTGCAGCCAACCTGGGGAGGCAAATTCATCAGGGGACGAGTGTGACACAGTTGCTGGCATTACACAGACAAAATGACATGTGATTATAGAAAGATGTGTGTGGACTTGAATTCCCAGCTCCCTCTAACCTTCTGGGGTCATCCAAAGGGCAAGCCCACCGACTTTCAAGCTCTGTGGCTCTGACCAAATGCCTGCTGCCTCTACATAAGGCTGGATGGAGGAGAACCTCCAGGGTGGAATATGGAAATGGAAACGCACTTCTGCTTGATATCTTGAACAAGCTGTCTTTGGTGCTTTCTGAAACGCAGGAGATGAGGCCGCATGGCTTCTGTCCAGCTCTCCCCCAACCTAACCCTTCTTTACAAGTTACTCAAAACATGTTCTTAGGATTTTCTCCAGGAGAATATACCTCAGCAAGGACTGCACATCGCCAGAAATTCCACCAGCCCCCTCCCTTTAATCTCTTTGTACAGCCAGTGCTGAAAGACGTGTCACACCAAATATTGATTCAAAATGAAATAGAAAGATGCCTTTCACTCTCTGTCAAATGCAAAATTAAATCCCAAACTACAAGGACTGGACTTGGATTTTTTATTCTTTTAAAAAAAATGCAATGCATTTCCATTAAGTTGGCTGCCAGTGAATTAAAGAAAAGGAAAGTAGGCATGTGTGGCTTCTTCAGTCAATCATTCATTCTGTTCTCCTACTTTTCAACCCTCCATTTCAGCCTTCCTACCAGAAAAGCCCAGGTCGGAAATTCTGTCTTCCAGAGAGAACTGAACTCCTGGTGAAAGAATCTCCGGCCTCCAGGGAAAAGGGTGAGGGTGGGAAGAGGGGGCTGGGAAATGTAGCAGAAAAGTGGGTTAGGAAGGCATCTTTAGAAGCTAAAGTGCTTGGAAATTGAATGTCAAAGCCCAACCAGGTTTTTCTTCCCTAAGGGCACCTTTTCTCATCTGGAGAAATATTAACTTCATTTCGACACTGCTCTCCTGGAATTCACAATTGATATAGTTCAGGGAACAGCAGCAAACCCAGGACAGGTCCCCTCTCCCCAGGCAGGATTCATCTTGCTCTGACTGCCCCCTAGCACAGGCTCCCACACCTTCACCAGTCCTGAAAGTGCCTCTACCTCCCACTCCCGATACCCAGGCTAGGGATTTCCCCTCACTACCCCACAGAATTCTGATCACCAAGAACATGTCTCATTCATCTAGAATTCCCCAGAGTTTGAAAGGGTGGGAAGAGCAGGAGTTTTGAAGTTACACAGGTCTAGTTTAAACTCCGACTCTTACATTCAATAGGTGAGTGAAGTCCTGAAAGTGCCTCTACCTCCCACTCCCGATACCCAGGCTAGGGATTTCCCCTCACTACCCCACAGAATTCTGATCACCAAGAACATGTCTCATTCATCTAGAATTCCCCAGAGTTTGAAAGGGTGGGAAGAGCAGGAGTTTTGAAGTTACACAGGTCTAGTTTAAACTCCGACTCTTATATTCAATAGGTGAGTGACTGACTTAGGTTATTAAACCCCTCAGGGGTTCCATGTCCTTACCAGTATAAGGAGAGATAGTGATACATGCCTAACCAAGTTGCTCTGATCATTAAAAGAAAACCTAAAATAACCCACATTTTCTGAAGGATTGCTATGTGCTGGGCACTATTCGGAGCTATCTGCACACCTTGCTTCCTTTCATCTTTATAACAGACCATAAGACAGATTCTAGTCTGAGCTCTATTTTATAAACATGGAAATCGAGGCTCAGAGAAGTTAGGTAAGTTGCCTAAGGTGCTTTAGCCTGGAAGACACATAATAATCATAACAACAACAATAGCTATGCTTCATGGTACACTGCCTATATGCCAGAGAAGTGCAAAATATTTTACTTATCGTATGTGTTCCACATTTTTTCAGCCCAGGAAACTGAGTCTCAAAAAGATGAAGTAAGTTTCTGTGCCTACTCAATCATTATGTAACAGAGCAGAGCTGTAACCCCAGATCTCTGAGTCAAAGTCTTAGAGCTGCACCATTACTGACTGTCTGGAGATGACAGATTCATCATGCAGTAGCTCCTTCATATATTTTGTTAAATCAAATCGACTCTATGGAGAGTTTTCCATTCAAACACCTTAGATTTCTTCTGGAGGAAATATAGGTTTCAAGTCTTATGCATAGTGGGTTTGATTTTCTTTTTAGTTTCTTCACGAAGAGACAGGGCTCTAAAAGAGAGGACAGTGAGGTTGAGTTGGGGTTGTAGTACTCAACCTCTACTGTTCAAGCCTTGAGAAGAAGGCCAGCTCACCCTCTCCTTAATTTGGGAACCAAAATCAACAACATTCATTGCAGCTTCCCCAAGCTGCTAGAACCCATCCACAGCCACATTTTAGAAAATGAATATAAAGCTCTTCATTGGCAAGTTTCAATGCCAAAACAATGGTAGCAATACAAACAGCTAGTAAGAGAGGGTTGATTACGTAGGATCCACCAACTGTATGCAGCATCGTGCATCCATGAAAACAGTAATTCTGAAGACTAGAGAAAAGCAGAGGAGAATGCTTAGAATGTTTACTAGGCGTTGCTAACTGATAAAATGCAATGTTGCATGCAGCCTATCATTGATTGTATCTGTTTACAATATGAATATCTATAAAAGTGAAAAGCAGAGATGAATACAAAAGGAATTAAATGTTTACTTACAATGATGCAACTTGGGTGGTGTTCGACAGATTTAAAAACCACGCTATTGTTTTGACAGTAAAACATCAGAATGACATGTCACTAGTAAATTACACTGTGGACACTGCCCCAAGAGGAGTGTCGTGGAAGAACAGGCAGCAACTATTCACAAATATGTTTCCTTGCCATTATTTCCTTAGCCCACAGACTTAAGGGAGACGAATAAAGAGAACAAGCATGTGGAATAATAACTTGCTCTCTGGCCCACAGGCATGTATCTCTATGTGCTACTTTTTATCCGAGGCTTTGGTAAAGAAGGGATATGCTTTCTATTCTCCCAACACTACCTTTTAAGTGAAATGCAGAATAGTCAGGAACAGCCTGCTCACTGGGATGCAGAGGTGAAATGCAAAGGGTCCGTGACTTGAACCAGGATTTGGCACATCTAGCCCAGAGGTCTTTTCCTGCACCAGCCATTCTTTACGCTGCCTGTGATTGCAGATAGTCCTCTGTGCATTTGGAGGGCATACAGTCACCATGCAGAAGTATGCTTCAGAGCCTCAAGAGGGTGCCCAGTTGTGCACTTACCTTCCTGGCTTCTGAACACCTATTTCCCCACATCACTTTAAGCCCTGCCCCTTTGGCCAGTCTCTTCTCCCGAGCTCCTCAGCCTCAGGGCTCTGAACTGGGAGGGCTTGTCTCTGTGCTCCCTCTGGGGCTGACTCAGAGCTTTAGCCTTGATCTCTCTGCAAAATTAAAGGCTTAACTCCTGTGTCAGGGAACAAGATCGGGGGAAAGCATTGGGGAAATCTACACAATTCTGTTCAACAGCCCAGACATCACCGCTCCCATCTTTACAGTCTAGGCCCTTGCAGTCTCCGGCATCACCTGACGGACCACAGGGGAGTGAGGGGATAGATGCTCTATGCAGACACCCAGGCGGAAAACAGCCACTGGGAGGCCCTCGGATTGAAGCCCTCATAGTCTTCACTGAGAGGAAGAGGTGAATTCTCTATGTGATGGGGCAAGAGTACATGCTAGATGCTTCTCCCTGTCCAGTCCTGTGTGAAAGAGGCTGTGTGTGTGTGTGTGTGTGTGTGTGTGTGTGTGTGTGAAATAAGCTCAAAGTCAAGTCAAACAGCCACTGGGAGGCCCTCGGATTGAAGCCCTCATAGTCTTCACTGAGAGGAAGAGGTGAATTCTCTATGTGATGGGGCAAGAGTACATGCTAGATGCTTCTCCCTGTCCAGTCCTGTGTGAAAGAGGCTGTGTGTGTGTGTGTGTGTGTGTGTGTGTGTGTGTGTGTGTGTGAAATAAGCTCAGGAAGTCAAGTCCAGGCCTTTGAAATGTATCAAAAAATCTACAAAATCTACGTCCACACTAACCTGGGATCTAATTTCCGGCCTGGGCCTCTTTGTTGAATAAAGTCCGAGGCTACCTCTCTCACAGTGCATTTCCTTTTATTCAAGTGAAGCCTTCCCTCCTGCCTGGGTTGTAGGTCATGATCTTGGCTGCTCCCTGCAGATTGAAAAGGTTGACTCCCAGATCTATACATGACCAGCTTAATTCTAGAGAGACTGTCTGAAGTACTTCACTGTGGTTCAGTTTCCACAAATGCCGCCTCATGCATGAAAGTGCAAGGAGATTTAAGGAGCTGGGATTTGCTCACAAGGTCTCCTTCAGTGGAATGGCGCCTAACACGCTACCTACCTTGCTCTGCCACCAAAACATAACTCTCCTCTCTCGGCACTTCTATCTTCTGACAGAGCAGCTTGGCCCTGAGCAAGTGGAGAGCTTGACTCAGAACTCCTAGGTTCTATTGTACTGAAATGTGCTACACTCACAGGCTTAGGCCACAACTTATCTTAGCACTATAAATGCCGGATCTCAGAAACAGCCAGAAAGAGCTTAATTCTGTCAGAATGAGTCACCAGAGTGACCAAGAAACCCTCTGACACCACACAGAAGACAAATAAAAAATATATCATTTTTTGGAGTTGGAAGAGAACTGGGTTTTATGTCTCATTGGGGTTTGTTGCATCTTCAATTTATTTTCATGCTTCAACCATCAACTTTTCTTACTCTATGAAAACAAAATAATTAAAATCAAAGGTAAAATCTTGATGAATCTAGTGCTGGTTTTACTGAGTTATGGGATTCCAATTTCTAATTTCACAAGACTAGAAGCAGCATTCTCTGATGAGGGGGTCGGTCTTCAGGTCATACAAGTGCAAGGAGCCATACACACAAAGTTTCCAAAATCAGAAGTCACAGAGAATCGACATTTTCTCCAGAAATGCAAACACTATATTCGGAAATTTCAGTGTTCTGCTCAGTCAACAGAATGCCTTCCCATAGGTTCAGTACACCTTCTTCCTGAGTTTGAAAGACCTTGTGCAAATCTGCCATTATTCAGGCACTCACAGCACTGGCCCCAACAAACACACACGTGTGGATACACACATACACACACACACACACACACACACACACACACACACACCACGCACACCTTCTGATAGATGGTCCTATATTGCCTCAATTGAACAGATTTATTTATTGGAACACCAGAGACCAGAGTCCTCTGAAAGTATGACTGGCCATTGTGAGCGAGCAACTCTGTGAAAGGACTTGTAGTAACCTGTTAGGACTTCTGCTTATATCCTAGAGAGAAAGCTTCTGTGACATTAAGTGACATTAGACTTACTAAACTGCATTTAAGCCTCTTGTCAATTATAAGTGAAGATCCATCCCATTTTATCTATTTGTGTCTAAGTAGAGAAAGGAACTAATGAGTCCTGATTCCACTGTGCCCATGTGACTGAGATTTGAATTTCTCTCTGCTTCACTGTGGATAAGCTCATTCGTTTCATTTCAGGGTAAATGCATGCTCTGTCCATTTCTGCAAACCAGGGCCTACTTGTAGGCTAAATAGGATGCAATTTGTTCAGTTAATTGCAAGTTTCTAGAAAGTGCCAATGTCTAATAGTGTGTCTTCCCCTAGGTTGCAATTACTGATAAAATTCCATAATTCAAAAAAATTATTTTGGGTAAGGGAATCTCCTGTCAAAATGGAAATTCTCTTGGAAAGTATACTACAAGGAGTCATTATATGGCATTTACCCCACTGAGAAATTTTGTATGACATTCTTTATGTTATATGGATCAAGAAGGAAAATGAAAATATGGGTCTGGAGTGTGGGCATTACATGAAGTCTCCAACAGCAATGAGGGCAACCATAACTCAGGGGAGATGGGCAGAGAAAGGGGGTGGCAGAAGAACGGCAAAATTCATTGATTCTATTCTTCACCTATTGGCCAGATTCCAAAGCTGCAACCCATGAGCCAGGTCATAAAAGGAGGCTTCCCATATGGATTGCTGTGATATTGCCCAAGAAAAATTGTACCAGAGTTAAATAGACCAGGAAGACTTTATTTAAGACTACTACAACAGGGGGAGAGATTGGACTCCACCAAAACAAAATTTTTCAACATCAAACGGTAAGTTTTAACCAATAGGGTGAGCTAGTAGAAAGTGCTGGAGGACATTAGAGGAGAGGTTGGTTGGTCAGTGTGATTAAGCCATCTCTGTTTGCTGATTGTCCCTTAGGAAAGTAGGGCTACTAACCTCCTTGATGATTACCTTTCAAAGGGATGGCTTCCAGGTCCTTGAGAAAGACATCCCAGTTGTAAAACTGGCAAGACGCTAGGAGAAGATTTATATCTTAAACAAGCAGACAAAGAATTCCCAATCACAAGTTTTCTAAAATAAATAAGAAAAGGAAGGTCAGGAGCCAGTCTAAAGTTTAGACAAACTGAAGGGAATGCTAAGGCCGTGTTGGCCAAAATACAGTGATGTTGGTGAATATATAATGAGCATATACTAGGTTCCGGGTTTTTCACATGAACCACTTTATTTGACAGCAATGCTTTATTGTCCTCATTTCCAGATGAGGAAACTACTATAAAACACAGAGGGCTAGGTTTCCTACCTATGGTTATACAGGACCCCGGTAGTCAGCTATTACTAATAGAGTCTATAGTTGTAACAACTCTACTTAGCTTCCTTGATGCTGGTATAGCAGATAGTCAATCTGTGTATCTCAATGTCGAACCTTCAAATGAATCTTCCTTGAGTACAAGCAGAACTTGAGACTGGTTTTAGAGAACAGAATATGTCAAAGGTGATGAGACTAGTCCTCCGTGGTTATGTCACAGAAGACTCTGTCTTGGCAATCAGAACTGAGAGATTCTGCCACTGGGTTTGAAGAAGTGAGCTGCCATGTTAGGAGAGGGCCCCTAAGAGCCACATGGAAAGAAACCATGGGGAGAATCTCTAGAGACGAAAGGAGCCCGGGTGACAGCCAGCAAGAGAATGGGGACCTCGGTGTGAATTCTGACCTGAATTGAGCCAATAGTATCCTGAACTTGGAGAGGAACTTCGAGCTTCAGGTGGGAACAGAGCCCAGCCAACACCTTGACTGTAGTCTTGGGAGACCCTGAGCAGGGGACCCAGCTAAGCTGTTCCCACACTTATGACTCCTGTGTAACTTACAGAGTTTGAATTGAGTTGTTGACACTTCTGTTGTCTGAGCAATGCTCTGGCCCTCATTTACTGTAGCAACCTCCTAAAAGCTCTCTCTCCAAACTTGCCTGTGGTGGATATCTCTTGAAAGTGTATATCTTTTTTTATTTTTTTATTTTTAATTAATTTTTTAATTTTTAAAATATTTTTATTAAAGTTTACTTTCAATATTATTTCATATCGGTTTCAGGTGTACAGCATAGTGGTTACACAATTATAGACTTTACAAAGTGTTCCCCGCAATATTTCCAGTATCCACCTGGCACCATACATAGTTATTACAATGGTATTGACTATATTCCCCAAGTTGTACTTTACATCCCCATGACCATTCCATAACTACCAATCTGTGCTTCTTAATCCCTCACCTCTTTCCCTAGTCTCCCAAACCCCCTCCTCTCTGGAAGATCACCAGTCTGGTCTCTTGATATATAATTTTTCAATAGCAAATGTAGCATTTGCCCCTAAAAATCTATAAGCTAAAGTCCAAACTCATGATATACTATAAAAAGCCCTCCCCAGTTTTGTTCCAAATACCACATGTTTCCTAATCTCTTGTCACCTCCTTCATGCACTACTCATTCATCCCTTCTTTCAATCAACTTATAGTCATCTAATGCCTACCATTACCAGAAATTGTCCTGTGATTATGAAACCTAACCGATAACATTTCTTCCAATGGAAGCTTCTAATGGAGTTCAAGATCCTGACAACCAACAATCACAGTTTAACATCAAAAAAGTCCATGGCTTGCCCTAGCCAGTTTGGCTCAGTGGATAGAGCATTGGCCTGCAGACGGAAGGGTTCCAGGGTTCAATTCCAGTCAAGGGCACATACCTTAATTGCAGGCTCCTGGCCCTGGTCAGGGTCATGTGGGAGGCAACCAATTGATGTGTCTCTCTCACATGGGTGTTTCTCTCTGTCTCTCCCTCTCCCTTCCACTCTCTCTAAAAATCAATGGAAAAAATATCCTTGAGTGAGGATAAAAAAACAAGTCCATGGCATGAAGAAAGCAAATGGTATAATTCCAATTCCACCACTTACTGTTTCCAAGAATTGGGAGAAGTCAACTTTTGTCTCTAAACTTCAATGTCCTCACTTGTAAATATTGGAAATAACACCTTTCATTTCATGGCATTATTAAGAAGGATTTAACTAGACAATACAAATAAAGTTATTAGCATAATGCTGAATACAAAGTGAAAGTCTAATAAGTATTAGTTAAATGTTGATGTTCAGTTTGTATTTATTGACATGTATATTGCACACGAATGGGGGAAGGACAAGGATCACAGGGGGAATGGCAAGGCAGGTGCTCAGGGGGAATACGCCTTGGGATGGGCCTGGAAGGGTGACAGGACTTAGACCAGCGTGGGCAAACTACGGCCCGCGGGCTGGATCCGGCCCGTTTGAAATGAATAAAACTAAAAAAAAAAGACCGTACCCTTTTATGTAATGATGTTTACTTTGAATTTATATTAGTTCACACAAGCACTCCATCCATGCTTTTGTTCCGGCCCTCCCGTCCAGTTTAAGAACCCCTTGTGGCCCTCGAGTCAAAAAGTTTGCCCACCCCTGACTTAGACCAAACGTGGAAGGTTTCCAGGTGAGGAGGACAATGTGTATGAAGACACAGATGCCTGAAACAGCAGGGTGTGTGGCAGACATAGTAGTTAGGCTTAGCTGAGGAAAAGGTGCATGCGAGAGAACTTAAGTGCTTCTCATTGATTTTCCCAGTGCACATCTTTTCTCCCCACAAAATCAAAAGAAAAAATGCATACGTGCCAGACATTGTCCTAAATGCTTTAACTCTACGAACTTGCTGAATTCTACCCATCAAGGTAAGTACTATGAACAACCTTATTTTGCAGATGGAGAAAAGTGAAACCAAAAAGGGTAAGTATTTTACTAGTTGTACAACTAGTACTTATAGATCTGAGATTTGAACCCATGCAATGATAGAGCTCTTAATTCTAACACACACACACACACACACACACACACACACACACACATATATATATATTTCCAACCCCCACCAAACCTAATAGACACAAATAAACACAGAAGCAAGGATGCAATTGGGGGAAACAATTGGGCAAACCAAATCATTAATGCTCACGTACTTTACTCTCTTTAACACAAACAAGAAAGATGAAACTTTGAAACTGTGACTTTCCCTCCATATTAAACACAGTAAATGGCAAGAACAGAATCCAAATACCTTCAGCAATATCCTGTACCAGTGAATGCACACATACATCCATTTTACACAGACACGTGTGGTATGTATACATTCACGCATGTTGGGAGTATTCATTTAGTAGAGTAATCTGGTGGGTTTTTGCCCATAAAATTATGTGCTTAGTACTTAAAATCAATCAAATATTGAGCCATTGGCCTTCTAGTTGAAAACTACTTTGAAACATATACAAGCAATATTAGATACAGATTTCTTAAAAATATCTTGAAGCATTTTGGGGGGCAGAATATTTTAAATGAATAAACTAGAGACGGTCAACATATATATGAAGATGTGCTCATTTTAGAATGCAAATAATTCAAAACATCCCCACGGTTGTTTTGAATTTATATATACATATAAATTTTACATTTTTTCTAAAACATACTTTTAAATGTATTTATTTTTTTTCCCAAAACACACTTTTAAATGCACCTAGCTTTCACAAAATGCCCTCACTTCATCATTTAACAAATATTTCTTAAATGCCTACTAAATGTGATATACTATTCCTGGGCATGTGGGCACTTGGGATATAAAACAGACATGATCCCAGCCCTAGTGACACTTACATTGTAGCAGGGGAAGATAAACAATACATAACACATTTAACAAAAATGGTGTCTATTCCAGGGGAACAAGAAAATATAGACCAGATAAGGGGAACCTAGAGGTGGGGGCTGAAGTGTTAAATAGGGGTGACAGGATGACCCTTTAGAGAAAATGACAATTGAGAAAAAAACTTAGTGATGGTGAGAGGTGGGTAGTTAGGTATCTAGGATAAACGCTTTCTAGGCAGGCAAGCAGCAAGAGCTAAGGCCCTGGGGCAGGAGTGTGTCTGGCATGTTTAAGAAATACCAGGGAGGCCAGGCTGGCATGGTCAGTGGTTGAGTGTCAATCTATGAACCAGGAGATCATAGTTCGATTCCCAGTCAGGGCACATGCCCAGATTGTGAGCTTGAGACCCAGTAGAGGATGTGCAGGAGGCAACCTATCGATGATTCTCTCTCATCATTGATGTTTCTATATCTCTTTCCCTTCCCCTTCCTCTCTTAAATCAATAAAACTATTTTAAAAAAATGAAAAGGAAAGAAATACCAGGGTGGGTAAAGTGGTTGAAAAAACATGACTAGGGGTAAGAAATCATAGGAGAGGTAATAGAGAGAGATCATCCAGGGACTACACTTTGAAATAGATTTGAGCACACAACTGTTACAATCTAACAAATGTTCTAAATTTGTCTTAGGGAGAACTGTGAAAGAATGGAGCATTAATCCAAGTGAGAAAGGATGGTGACACCGGGAAACTTCAATACTTCACCACTAAGCACCGTTTCCTGTAGAATGTTTGAAAATGAACAACATAACAAAACGTTCTAGCATTTTTTTTCAACAACCAATCATATTCCTAATGCCCTACATTATTTTTTAAATCACATACAAAGTTTAAAATATGCATCTTTTGACTCCGTATGATTTTTGTCTTTCAGTTAACTATATTACATTGACTGATTTTCCAATATTATAATAATTGTTTGTGCCTAGGATAAACCTTCATGGTGTTTCCTTTCTTCGGTGTTTGTTTAAATTTGACTGTGCTCTGGGCTTTGTCATAAAAAAGTTATTTGTAGTTATAATTTCAGTCATAGGGAAAAGGTTGTTTTTTTTCAGGGAAATTTTGTGTTTCTTGCCAACACTTGATATTGTCAAGTTTCTGGTGTTTTTGCCATTAGCATAGTTCTTAATGTTGATATGACCTCACATTATTGACATAAAATGTATTTTGTCGTATTTTTTGTTGTTTATGACACCACTGAATTCTATTCCTTGACACTTATTTTAGACCTTTGGATTTATAACTAAAGTGAAATTGGTCTGTTTCTTTCTTTTTTTCTTATACTGTATTTTTTTTGTTATAAAAGTCTCATTGAATAAGTTGAATACAATTCTCTTATTTTCTAAAATAAATTGTATACCGTAAGAACTTTTAAATTTGTTTTATTTACTTTTCCTTTGCTTTCTCCCCCCTCCTACCCCCCAGTTTCTACTGGACTAATAAAAATTTCTATCACCCATTTGTCTCGGCTGATTTGAAGCTATAAATTATGTTACTAATCTTCAAATATTTTTCTTAAATTTAATTTCACATTTTTCTAATAAAGGCTAAAGTTATTCTATGCTTTTCCCCTTTGCAGAACTTGTCAGAAATCCTAGCAGGCCTTAAAAATGCAACACACACCCCTTTTTTTATTGCTATGTTTTTGGTTTTACCTTTTTAAACACACAAAAAGTTTAATTTACAGACATAATTTTTTAAATATTATTTTAATTGATTTTTTTTACAGAGAGAAAGGGAGAGGGATAGAGAGTTAGAAACATCAATGAGAGAGAAACATCAATCAGCTGCCTCATACACACCCCCTACTGGGGATGTGCCCACAACCAAGGTACATGCCCTCCTTGACTGGAATCGAACCTGGAACCCTACAGTCTGCAGGCCGACGCTCTATCCACTGAGCCAAACTGGTCAGGGCTACAGACATAATTTTATTGTTTCTGTGCTCACTTGTTTTTCCTCTGGCCTCTGCCCTGTGCTTACATCTCCTCTCCCTGAAGTGCCCGTTGTAACATATCGTTTGGTATTATTCTGTAAACGGTAAGAGTCTTTGTGTGACTAAAACCGCCTTTACTTTACCCTCCTACAGGAATGAAGATTTAGCCGAGCATAAGAGTCTAGGAAAACAGTGAGCTTCCCTCGGGATTTTCTATAGATGATTCCTCTGTCTTCTGGACATACTTCAGGGTGATAAGTCTGTTCTGAGTCAAATTACAACTCATGTGAAGGTAATCTCTTCTCCCTTGGCTAGCTTTAAAGATTTTCTCTTAAATGTTTTACAATTTCACTCCTACGTGTCAAGTTATAGATTTGTTTTTATTTTTCCTGCATGGCATTTGTTGTGTATTTTCTAACTAAGGACTCAGAGTTTCTTAAAAACCTGAAAAACCCACTCAGACATTGCTTTTCCACACTCCTTCCAGAATCCGTGCACCTATGGCAGGGGCTTATCCATCTTACGCCGCTCACTTAATGATCTTCCAGTTTTTACTTTGTTTGGTCATGACTTGATTCTCGATGAATTCTTCAATTCAGCTTCAACTGGCTCTTTTTCCTTTAGGTTCATTCCACATTTCTTCTAATCTGTTTAATTTCCATAAACTTCAAGATTTTAATTTGACCTTTTTAGGCGTTTCCCTTCCCCCCAGTTCCTTTTTGTCATAATTTTAAAGTTGATTTTAGTGGATGTTCTCTAAATATTTACTTTTTCACATCCTAAACGTACATTATTTAAAGTCATATAAAATTCATTTCACAAGAATGGATTCGTATTGGAATTAGTTATGAGCCTTCTTTCTTCACATTGGATTTGTGTGTGTGTGTGTGTGTGTGTGTGTGAGCTTGAGAATTGTATGTGTAGCCTCCTTGGAGGTGCAGGGACCCTCCCCCTCTGTACTCAGGCTTCTGAATGTACAGAGTCTGCCCCATGCCAGGCCCAGAACTAGGTTTAAAACGGCATCCCAGGGCATTGCCTCAGAGTGATTCTTGAGAGCATTACAGATTCAGCTGGTGGCTATGCTGGTGGTTTCCTTGTTACGAATTTTTTATTTTCTTTTCCCCTCTTACCTCTCTAGCTTACAGCTTCCTCTAAAGTTATGGAGCAAACAGATTTTCCATGAAAGATTTCTTCAGTTTCCTTTTACTGGCTGTGAAGGACACACTGAGGCTGCCTCCTGTCTCCAACGGAATATGGAACACTTCTCTTCACAGTTACTCCTCTGAGCCCGGCTTCTGCCTGCCATGTGCTCGCTCTTACAGTGGTCGGCAAACTCATTAGTCAACAGAGCCAAATATCAACAGTACAACGACTGAAATTTCTTTTGAGAGCCACAGTTTTTAAACTTAAACTATATAGGTAGGTACATTGTTATTAACTTAATTAGGGTACTCCTAAGGCTTAGGAAGAGCCACACTCAAGGGGCCAGAGAGCCGCATGTGGCTCGCGAGCCGCAGTTTGCCGACCACGGGGAGGACAATGGTCTGTAGCTATAACGGGGTAGCCTGTGGACTTCGGTCAACAACAATTGGAAGAAGACTAGACAGAATTTTGAAAACTTTGATGACATTGGAGATGTAATGAGGTAGCTTGGACTCAAGGAGCCTAATGATAAAGAAGAGGAGGCACATTGAAATGAGCACAATTTCTGGAAGCCTTGCCTACCCTTGGGGACTTGCCTATTGTTGGCGCAGGAGGTGAAGCTGAGGAGCTTGGCAGAGCCTCTGTGCTACAAGACAGAAAACTAGCAAAGATATTTAATACCTCACGAGGCTGAGGATTTTAAAAATATAGACTCCTGCAGCTGGCAAGGCAATCTAGTCGGGAAGAAATAAGATCGATGAGAGAAGAGAGGTAGGAGGAAGTGAACGTGGCACTCAGTGGTTTCGACCAAGGTTTCTCATCCTCCACACTACTGACGTGTCAGGCCAAATAATTCTTTATCCTGGGGGGTTGCCCCCCGCATTGTAGGATGTTTAGCAGGATCCCTGGCCTCTACCCACTAGATGTCAGTAGCAACCCACCCCCACTCCCCACTCCCCGAGTTGTGAGAACCAAAAATGTCTTCAGACACTGTCCAATGCCCCCTGAAGGGCAAAAGCACCCTGATTGAGAACCAAGAGTTAGAGGCTTAAAGTATTTGCCAAAGCCTTAAGGTATGCAGAGTAACAAACAGGCTGACAGGAAGAAAAATTTAAAAAGCTAAATAACGGAGCAGAACGTTGAAGTCACTAGGTACTGAGAGGAGATAAAAATTAGAATTTCCTAGGGGAGGGATCCTAGCAAACAACCAGGCTCTAAACTGGTGCCTCTGAGGAGCTCCATGCAGGACTAGAAAGATCCATTGTAGCCGGAGACTGACAACAGGGTCAAGCCAGCACTAAGGAGCTCAGCTCTTGACTACAGGTGACCTGCTCTACTCCAGCTATCTGCCAGGAAACAAAGGAAATCATCCCCAGAGGAACATCATGTCAGCCAAGGAACTCTATAATTTTTTTTTAATTCACGATGTCTGGTTATCAGTCAAAACTTTCTATGCATAACTAGAAACAGGACCAAAAGAAAATAAAACAGATAATAAAATGCATCCATAGGTGACCAAGATATTGAGATGATTAAATATGGACTTTAAAATAAATATTATTCAACCAACTGAGGTCAAGAAAGTAGACGACAAGATGGAAATGATAAAGCTTACATCTTCAAATGTAACTTCTAGAACTAAAAATGTAACTGTTACTGATAAATCAATATATGGGCTTAACAGTGGATAAGACATTTCTTGGTTCATGACCCCACACCACTCTGACATTGCTTCCAATGACATTGGTTACACCTCTTTAGGCTTCGATACTCTTGCTTTCTTCTACCAAGGGTCTGCATGGTTACATTAGGCCCACCTAGATAATCCAGGATGCTCTCTTATTCCTAGTTCTTAAATTTAACCACACCTGCAAAGTTTAATAAAATTTTGTTAAATTTTCTAAAATATGTGAAACTATATACTGAAAAGTAGAAAACAGTGCTGAGAGAAATTAAAGACCTCAAAAATATGGAGAGATATACCATGTTCATGGATCAGTTGACTCAATATTTTTAAGATATCAATTCTCCCTAAATTGGTCAAGGGATTTTGTTTTCTGTTTGTTTGTTTTCTGTTTTTGTGTGTGAAAATTGACATGTGAATTCTAACATTTACATAGAAATGCAAAGAAACTAGAAAAGCCAATGCAACTTTGAAAAATAACAAAATTGGAGGACTTACACAAGCTTTGTAAAAAAAAAAACTTTTCTATAAAACAAGCATAATCAAGAGAGTATTTCACTGGTGTGATTATATGTATATAATCCCTGGAAGAGAAAAGAGAGCCCCAAAATAGAGTGACTCATAAATAACTTTTTATGAAAAATAATAGGGGAATTGTGTGGGGAAAATGATTATGAAACAATTGGACATGTGAAAAAAATAAACTTTGACTCTTTCTTATTACATAATATTCAAACATTAGCCTGCAATGGACTGTGGACCTAAATGTATGAACTAAAGCTGTAACATTCTAAAGAACACATATGAGAACAATCTTTGTCATCTTGGTAGACAAAGATTTCTTAGCACACAGAAGGCATAGACCGACCATACACACACACACACAGTGGGATTTTTCAAAATGATAAACTTTGCTCTTCAAAAGAAACGTTCTTTAAAATATATTTTTGTTGATTTCAGAGAGGAAGGAAGAGGGAGAGATATAGAAACATCAATGATGAGAGGGAATCATTGATCAGCTGCCTCTTGCATGCCCCACACTGAGGATCCAGCCCGCAACCCGGGCATGTGCCCTGATAGGGAAGCGAATTGTGACCTCCTGGTTCATAGGTCAACGCTCAACCATTGAGCCACATCAGCCAGGCCAAAAGAAACTTTTAAGAAAATAAAAGGACATGTCATATTAGATGAAACTATTTCAACACATATACCTCACATAAGATTGGATACAGAATATAAAGAAATCCTTCAACTCAATAATAAAAATCCAAATAATTCAACTTTTTAAATTGGCAAAACTTAGAACATAAACTTGATTATAGACAAATAGATGATAAACAACTACATGAAAAGATGCTTAATGCCATTATTTACCAGGGAAATGCAAATTTAAAGCCACAATGAAATATCACTCACTATACACCCACTACATTAACTAAAATTAAAAAGACTAATAATAGCAGATGCTAGGGGAGATTTGGAAAAACTAAAATAGCTGTTGCTGATGGGAATGCAAATAATACAATCACTTTGGAAAATAATTCAGTAATTCACAACTATGTAAGCATTTTACCATAAGACTCAGCAGATTTACCTGTAGGTATTTAAACGTGTAACTACATATACCCACACAAAGATTTTTACCAGAATGTTCGTAGTGGATTGTTTCTTAATATCCAAAAGTTGGAAACAACCTGTATATACATGTATTGGTGCATTAAGAAGTTGTGTTAAATACATACAATTGAGCACTACTCAATAATAAAAGGAAACAAACTATTTATACGTGTGACAACTAGATGAATCATAAATCATTGTATTAAGTAAAAGACACCAGATACAAAAATTACTATTACTATTTGATTCAATTTTTATAAAATTCTAGAAAAGCTAAAACTATAGGAACAGAAAATATGTTTGTCTGGGGTTCTGTGGGAATATTCTGGGATGATAAAAATTATTCTGTACACATTCTGATTATACATAGTTATAACAGTCAATCAAATTGTTATATTTTAATATGGTAAGTTTTATTACTTGTAAATTATGCTTTAATTTTAAAAATGCCAAGGAAGTAGGTCGGGATTGATATGGTAGGTCCAAATGCCAGTCTTAAAATTCGACAGAACTCTAAGATGAACAATATCAATACAAGATCTTTCCAAAGTGTGCAAAGAACCTGGACTGCTTTCTACAAAGTGTTTTCTTCTAATTCTAGTTGTGAGAAGTCCTAGGAAATTCTTTAGTAATGGAGCTATGAAAATATATTCATTCGACTTAGTAAAATTCTAGTTGGTAACAACACAGAGGGATGGAGGCAGGTAGACGTAATTTTCCAAGGCAAGTAATGAGATAATGGATTCCCTCAAAGTGATAGAAATGGGCTGATCATTTACATCTGACACTCAAACAAAACAAGAGCAAAGGGAAAATGAACCTACAGGTATAATAAACATCCTCTGACCGGGAGTCTGAAACAAAAATTACATGGAAAACTGCAACCCAGTAAATTACCCTTAAGAGAAGCTGCCTGCTGTAGAAGGATGGGGCTGCTGACGATGCCAGGTCAGATGCCAGCACAATTTGTAGGGGTGCCGTTTCCCACTTGAAAGCAGTTGCTACACTGTGAAGGGCATGTCAGAATCACTACCGGGCTTTTCAGAACACCAAGGAGCTCATCTGGGAGAAGGCAGCACATGCATCTCATATCAGTCCCACCTGGACCCTGATTCCATTAAATATTCAGTATCATGAGGAATCCATTTTACATATAGGACTGGACTCCCTTCGGGACTGAAGTGCTGTGAGATCTTTGTTATAGAGCGCTGTTGGGGACCGCGGGGCTCTGGCTAATTCCTGTGACACAAAAGTCCTGCGCTAATGACACATGGATCAGTGACTGTAAAGAGATTAGATTACATTACGCAGTGGATCTTTCTAAGAATGTTATCCAACATCCTAGTGAGTGACTGGGAGGCATTATATTTACTGCATACACAATGGACACCAAGGTAAAATCTTTCATAGAGCATGATACCACTAGAAATAACTGAGAGGCAGAAAGAAATTCCAAGAACTGATGAATATGCATAAAAAGGGATTCCATCTCACTGGCTATCTTGTGACTGCAGATAAAAATAAAAATTAGATTTTATTGCTTATCCATAAAATTGGCCCAGAATAAAAGTGGAGTTGAAAAATACCCAGTGTTTATCAATGGTAGGGAACATGCGCCATGACTATAAAAGACGTTTGGCAAAATCTGTACAAAGGTGAAAACACATTTGCTTGGATGTAGGAATGTGTCCTTTTATCTTAAAAAGGAAAAGAACTATTAATTACCCCACTCATTTCTCTTTGGGCATTTGTCATTTTCAACTTTAAATTGCACTTGCTTTTGTATTGTATGTGACTTGTCAAACAGTAGAAGATTGGTTTGGTTATCTCTCTAACTCATATTGCATCATGCCTTACTCAATGTTCAATAATAATTTGTAGAGTGAATTAATAGAAGATTACATATCAATGAATGAAACAAGCTAGACTTTCGTACTAGATTGTGTAAGGCAAGCTGTGAGGAGCTCAAAGATGCTTGTTGACTTCTGAAAATAATTATGTTTTTAAGTAATTAAACAAACATAATAGTCATTTGGAATATCATAATAAGTCTACATTAAAGGGACATGGAAAAGCCTGGGGCAGTCCAAGAACACAGATACACAATTATCTCAAAAAAGGAGGAGAGGATGGGAAAGCATTTGATACCCAGGAATGGGGAAAATGTGAGGAGTTATTCTGAGCAAATGTTTTAAGCATTTATTTATTTTGTGATTTAAAATATGAAAAATCATGGTTCGAAATATTTTAAGAAAATTATCATCCCTTTTTTTTCAATCTTGGTAGCATTTATTTATTTTGTGATTTAAAATATGAAAAATCATAGTTCAAAATATTTTAAGAAAATTATCCTTTTTTTTAAATCTTGGTAAAGAGCTCTCTAGAGTGATGTGTAAAAGTTAATGCAGAAGGGCGGAGAGGGAATAAATACATATGGCTCAGGCTTTAGCTTATTGGATGGACTGGGTGTCAGTCAGGGAGCAGTGGCCCTAGAACAGGCCTGGATCTACTTGTATGTCTCCCTTGCCACATGGGATTCCTGCCTGGAGAACAAAGGGAGGGGATGGACCAGCAGTGGGACTGGCATTTTGAATGATGGGCCTGCCAGTCACTGGGTCACAATCTGCTCAGGGGTGTGTTGCCAGGAAGATGACACCGCCATTTGACATCCCAATAATTTCCTTGGTAACATATGCAATCAGTTCACACACCCAGCCCAGCACAGTTGGCTGGAGCTGGGCGAATGGGTGGGGACTTATTGGCACTCCTGAGAAGACAGGTGGGGAAGCTGAAGGAGGATTAAGCTGCTGGCTCAGCCAACAGAAATAGAGCTACATCAGAAGCTTCTTCAGCCCTGTGGTCTCTGGTCCGGATATATTTCTATTAAAGAGTTCTAGCTCAACCACAGAACGATAGCTCCAACTGCAGAACTGTGCTGTTAATTATGTTACTTCTGTCTTCATCCCACCAGAGGGGAACTTCTTGAAGGGAGAAAACTGATTTATGTTTACCACCCTCCAGTTTTGTTTGAATAACCGAATGTGAAAAACTGCACATTACAAAACTGCAAAGTGCTGTTTAAATGCTTTTGTGTAGAAAGAAATTAAAGTAAAAGGAGGAAAAATATGTGAATTTTTAAATAAAAAATGAAGAACAAAATTTTAAGATATCAATATGTCACATCCTAAAAGTTATCTTTGCACTAGATAATAATTCCTAAGGCTTCGTGTTTCTCTGAGGACCCTCTTCTACATCCTTTTAATAAAAGTTAAGTGCTCTGAAGTCCTCCTTGGAATGCATCCACAATACAAGTGCTGCCATCGGAAATCAGGAAACCGGGTAATGGGGGAAAGCTAGTGGTGCATTGTTATGATGGTGAATGAATCCCAGGAAGTGGGGAGGGTCACAGCACACTTCAAGAGCATAGGATCAAGAGGATCACACCCAGCTCTATGGAACTGCAAGTCCATCAGAGTGACTTAGGGCCTCAGGAGTGGAAATGTGGAACAGGGCAGGGGACCAAGGCTGGGAGAACCCGAGGCAGCACTTCCATTTGCTGTGTTAGAAAGCAAAGACGCCTAGCTGGTGTGGTTCTGTGGTTGAGCATCGACCCATTAACCGAGAGGTTGTTGGTTTGATCCCTAGTTGGGCACATGCTCAGGTTTCCGGCTGGATCCCCAGTAAAGGGTGTGCAGGAGGCAGCGGATCGATGATGCTTCTCTCTCATCATTGATGTTTCTCTCTCTCTCCCTCTTCCTCTCTCTCTCAAATCAATAAAAACATATTTTAAAAAAAAGAAAGCAAAGAAGAAGCTGGGGCTCATCTGGCTGTACCAGGATCTATTGACTGATTAACTGGTTACACGTAAACACTTCACAGGCAAAGACATACTGAACAAGCCCCTTCCCCAGGGACCCGTCCTCAGAATGCCCACCCATACAAGACAGCTCAGGAGAAACCCCCAGGAACTGCACCCAGCAGATGATGGAAAGGGATGGCATGGGGACTGCCCTGTGGCTTAGCAAGCAGGGCCTGAGAGGAGTCAACCCACAAGGCTCTGGCGGCCCCTCTGGACTGACTACTGATTACAAAGGAAAGCCAGCTGCAGGGAAGAGGGGGTTTGGGAAAGAGCAAAGCATGGGAAGGAGACAGTAAATTTGCAAATAGATGCAAGGACCTAATGAGTGTTTCTCAGAGTCGAGCTTTGTTGGTTTGAAACCTAGGAAATCAGAGTGTAGAGGCTTCCAGATGGACCTAGGACATGAAAGAGAGGGAAGCCACCTTTCATCAAAACGCCTGAGATGTATGTGTGGTGGAAGCAGGCTGCTCTGGGGGCTGAGACAGAAAGCTTCGGGGCTCAGAGAAGAAGAGTAGAATGCGCTGGGCCTTCCTGAGGACTTGGAAGCAAGAGTGGGCATACAACAATAGTAATCATAATTTAAAATGATTTTAATAATCATAGCTAGCATTTATTCAACTCTCCCTCTATGTGGTCACTGCACTAAGTATTCTCCATAAATTTACCTCATTTAATTTTCACTGCAAACCTCAGAGATGGATGCTACTCTTATTTCCATTTCACAGATGAAGAAACTGAGACTAAGGAAACTTAACGAACTTCCCCACAGTCAGGTATCTATAGAACTAGTATTCAGCTTAGGACTGTCAATTCTTTCTCTGTGTGGTACAGTGTAGCCTTTGACCTGAGGTAGGGGAGAAGAGGACATCTAGAAGACAGGAAACTTTCTTCCTGGGTATAAGAATTTGAGGAGCTGGAGAAGTTTAAAACATTTGCAACAACTAATTCAACTTTCCTAACAGACTCACCTTAACATCCATCCAAATTCAGCTGATTTCCACCTCCACTGTTTCTGCCTGATGTAAGCCATGATCATTTTTTTCCTGGGTTATTGCAATTGTCTCCCAGCTTCCTCCCTAACCCTCATATCATCTATTCTTATCTTGGAAGCTACAGTGATTCTTTTAAAATGAAAATCAGATTATATTACTCTTTGTCTAAAAACCCATCCAGAGGCTTCACATATCACTTTCTATAAAAGCCCAAGCCCTTATAATGGCCTAGAAGACCCTACCTGATCTGGCTTTTCACCTGGCCTCACCTCCAATCTTCTCCCCTTGCTCCACTCCCTGCAGCCACAGTAACCTGCCTTCAGGTCTTAGGCCCTTTGCACTTGCTGTCCTTCTGCCTGGGACTCTCTTCCCCCAGATATCCTCTTGAATTCCTCCCTAGCCCCCTCTCTGTTTACACTCAAGAAGTTGTGATCTTCCTTGATCATTCACAAGAGAAAGGCACCTCCTCCCAGCACCTCCACCCCCGTGCATTATTTTTCTCCAGAGCATGTATCAGAGGCTGACCTTCTAATTCATTACTTGTTTGTGATCTGCCCCCACTCCAAGGACAGGAGCTTCACAAAGGCTTTCTCTTCACTGAATCATGTCCAATGCCTGAAACAGTGCCTGGCATGGGTTCAATAAATATTTGTTTAATGAATCAATGCAAAACAGGTTCTCCTTTTGTGTTGGCATATCCTTGATGGTTTATTACCAATAATGAAAAGTCTAATTACTGTGAGAAAGGAAGCAGGACCTCTTGTGGGAAAAGCAGAGAAGAGGATGCTAAGTTAGGAAAGTGAAGGACAGCAGCAGATGGAGCAGGTCGATACGCAGCAAAGGAGATACTGAGATCATTTTATTCCATTATGAGAAGCTGAGAGTATACCTCTCAGGGATAAGAGAGGAGCTGGGTGTGTCACTCTCAGGCCTCTTTAGGGCCTGTTCCTTCTGCTATTGATGTAGAGTAGCCTAGGGACACGCTTTCTGAGAAAATCCTCAGAGCCCATCTCTGTCCAATCAACCAAAGCTCTTGAGTTGAAGATGACGAGGAGTCTGAACAGTCCTGGATTAGAAGTCACCCAATTAGATGGCCAGGCACTCAGAAGAGGCCTGATGGCCACCGTGCAGGCACTTATGTTAATGCATCTCATCATCTCTACGTGCCTGGGGGGAACACACTTTTCAAAATGGCTGTGTTACTTCTGAGAATTTAACCATTCATGTCCATTCACCTTTAGTAAGTCACATCAGCACACACTATCTGATGTAAGTTTTCACAAAGGTACACTTGACAACTGAGAGGTGATTTGTGGTCTCATATATCTTTTTTGGGTGAAATGTGTCTGTTGTTACTGAAGTCCAAATTAAATTCATCACAAAGAGAATTTTCCCAGGAATTCCAGGTGTGCTTTCTATGGGTTTCGTTATACTAGAAGGCCCTGCTATTTTGGGTGAATTTCATGTTAGAGGTGTTTATTGTTTTCAGGTGCTCAGGATGAGACAACAGAAAATAGCTTTATACGTTAAAAGTTTAAAAATAAATAAATAAAGTATTGTTGGTGCTCTTGTCCCACTTCGGGTGTCCATTTATGCCGGGGTTCATGTCCCAGCATCAAGAAGGGTTCAGGAATCTGGAAAAGGGGCTGCGTGTAGATGACATAGAAATCCAGAGACTAATAAAGAGTCTGGAGACGAGATATAATTTTGAAAGGCATTGGGGGTCAGAGGACCTTCAGCTAAAGGAACTGAAGAGTGTCCCTCCTTGTCTAGGACCCTTGCTTTTATTAACACAAT
>NW_005367354.1:4186643-4188500 GCF_000412655.1 Myotis brandtii | reverse complement strand
CTGTCTGGCAGCCACAATCAGTTTCCTATTCAGGTTTGGGGAAATGCCTTTAGCCATTCCCAGATGGTGACTACATGTGTGACTCAACCCTGTTGAGTCCCCAAGTTTCATCAACCTTTTGATGAAACTCTTAAAATTATGACATGCTGGAATTGGTCTACAGCAATAAAGAACTCAAAGCTACATAAGGACAAGGAGACTAATGACTTCAAAGTCTAGAGTAGTTTAGTGTTCAAGAAAATGGATTCTGGACTCGAAGTGTGAAAGCCTGTTGTGCTATGTCATCTTGGGCAAATGACCAAGTCTGAAAAGCTTCCATTTCTTCATCTGTAGAGACTAGAAGTGACCACCCACTTAAGAGACCATTTGTGAGCAGTAGGAAGATAGTGTTTATAAAATGCAAGGACATACATTAGCAAACACTCACTAAGGATAATGCCCATCATCTGGTCCTTCTGCTACCAAACATTTTCCTCAGTCATCTCTTGGGATCCTTCAGCATCATCAAAACTATGGCAACTGGACCCAGGCATCTGACCCTTGACCCCATCTACCCAGTAAGAGAAGTTTCCAGATCTTTGATATCCAGTTTGGTTATTTAATCTTAGATAATGCCAGCTACTTTAAACACTGAGTGAACTCCTTTGATGCTGTAAAGATCTTGCTTCACAATCTTGCTATGGCTTGGTGATCCCAAGACCCAGCTGGCTCTAGGCAGAGCTGCACAAACAGTGACCGTCTACAGAAGCAAGCAACTACCGACTACCTCTACGACAATTTCATTCTTTTGTTTTAATTTGTCTCTGGTGCCTATTACAGCCTCAGAACATACACTATCTTTTTCAGTTTAAATAAAACAAGTGGTGAAACTATATCTACATGTAGCCTGAAAGGGGAAAAAATGATCCTGGAACCATTTAACAGCATTTTTAATTTTATAAAACTTAACATATTAATGATGTGTAATTTAACTTATGCAAACTGGGCCACTGGATAATCATATCTTGAATAATCCTTCTCCTTTATTAAAAAAATTAATAAAGTGAGAGTATTATAAAGCCTAAAGCCCTTTTTTTTTCTCCCAAATTATAACCCTGCTGCAATTGAAACATGTTTGGAAATAAAATCAATCAATCCAACTTCATCAAGGACAAATCGCACCTCTCAGAGGAATGATGCCTGCACATGGGCAGAGGGTGAACCGCCCAAATCCGGCCGAGGAGGGCTCGTCTTTAGAAATCATGACTGCAGAGGTCAGAGGCTCTGAAAATGGAACAGTTGGCTTCTCGTTGGCCTCCCCAGTGTTTTCTCATCTCAGCGTATTTCATTAACTTGGCAAATGTTGGTAGCATATCACTAAGACTTTTTAACACTTCTTCATTCCCTAGTATTTCAGTTTCAAGATCATTAATAAAACAGGAGCTTGAGAAGGCAGCACCCCAGGCAATTCATTGGTGGCAGGGAGGGTGGCTGCCTGACTTTCACAGCTATTAGCATCGATGAAGCTGAATTTTATAAATAGGGCGTAAATTTCATGGAAGGAGAATAGGAATAAGCACTATTCTTCGCCCCTGTTGCATGTTAAAGCAAAAGTAAATTTATAAATATTTGAGTTTCTTCTATTTTCACTAGCATGTGCTTTCCTATTATAAAAAAAAACAATTATACTCAAATTTTTTCTTCCAGTTTTTTTATATATGGATTTTTTTTCTTAATGCCCCATATATATCATAATTTTGTAGCCTGCTTTTCTCACTTTGCTGTATTTTCCCACTCTGGTTGTTGTTGTTTTTTGTTTTGTTGTGTGTGTGTGTATGTGTGTGTGTGTGTGTGTGTGTGTGTTCTCAACCTATGTGG
>NW_005367354.1:4183254-4186486 GCF_000412655.1 Myotis brandtii | reverse complement strand
TGGTATTCATTAGATTAGGTATTCATTAGTATTGGTTAGTCCTTTAGATATTAACATTATTTTTCTTTATTTCTGAGCTACTGCTCTCTCTTGCTTCCCTTCTTATCTTACTAACTGCTCATTCTGACACCTTCAGGGGTGTCTTCCACATCCCCAGCCTCTACATCTGGAGTTGCTCAGTCCTTGAACCCCTCCTCTCCTATCTACTCCCTCTTCTTGGAGAGCCATTTAGCCTGATGCCTCTAAATGTCTCCTAGACTGACAATTCTAATATTTCCATCTCCAGTTCTGAATTTCAGATTACAACATTTAGCTGCTGAACTGCAAATTCGAAATCTTTACTTGAATATCTAACTTATCTTTTTTTTTTTAAATCCTTACCCAAGGATATTTTTCCATTGATTTTTAGAAAGAGTGGAAGGGAGGGGGAGAAGCAGAGAGAAACATCAATGTGAGACAGATCGATTGGCTGCCTCCCACACACATCCCGACCTGGGGCAGAGGATGGAGCCTGCAACCGAGGTACATGCCCTTAACGAGAATCGAATCTGGGACCCTTCAGTCCAAGGGCCAACACTCTATCCACTGAACCAAACAAGCTAGGACTCTAACTTATCTTTTAATTCCCCTGCTCCAACTACTGAACCCCTGAAAACCCATGAGGCTTGCTTCTCATTTCCTTCAGGCCTTATACAGGTGCCCGTTTATTAGAAAGGTCTCCCCACTAATGAGAAACTGTTTCCCTAACCCCCACTCTCTCAACCCCTAATCCTTCTCTGATGTTCTGCGTGGAACTATTCATTACCTGGTGTACTGTATAGTCCAGAGGTCCTCAAACTAGGGCCCGTGGGCCACATGCAAATACAAATATTGTATTTGTTCCCGTTTTGTTTTTTTACTTCAAAATAAGATATGTACAGTGTACATAGGAATTTGTTCATAGTGTTTTTTTAAACTATAGTCCAGCCCTCCAACGGTCTGAGGGACAGTGAACTGGCCCCCTGTTTAAAAAGTTTGAGGACCCCTGGTATAGTCAGTCACTTGCTTACTTGATATTGTTCTCTTCCTCCACCTGGAATATAACTGTAGGAGCAGGAATTTAGTCAGTTTTGCTCACTGCTATATCCTAAGAACAATGCCTGCCCCATGTAGGTATTCAGTAACTGTTTTGAATAAATGGATGGATGAAAGAATGGATGAGCATGATATAGTCCAATAGCAGATATTTGCACAGAATATCCAATTCTGTCCCAAGGAGGCTGATATGACTTAACGTTAGCTTTCTTTTTGAAGCACTCTGGATCATTTTGTATGAAATTCTTCAAGGTCAAGACAAAATGGACCAGCTGAGGCTTGAAGACCAACCACCTGCACATTATCCACTATCAGCAAAGGTAGAAAGCATCATGGAAAATGCTTCCAAAGGTCTATGTGGTGGTATGGGTTTTACTTCAGATAAGAAACTTAATAAAAATCTAAGAAAACTTTTAAAAACCTTAATGTATTTATTTTATTCATTTTGTCACAAGAATGTAACAAGTACCTTTTATGTACAATGTTCAACAGCTGTGATCTTAGTTATAGAAACAGCCTAAAAAACTTGTCCAAGTTCAAAAATGTTGATGTAGAGATGAGAACCCAGATCATCTATTTCCTATGCCTGTTATCTCTTGTGGTGTTTTGTTTTTCTCTCCTTGTTTTCCCCAAATAATACTGACAGAGAGTCTTTATAGCTAAAATCTTTAGAAGTTGCCTATCCGTGCCTGGATCCTATGAGAATATAAGACATGGTACCTGTTCACAGTTTTAACTGGGGAGACAATTTTTTTTTCCACTGGTCGGGTCTTGGACATTATGACTGGACCGTGAACTATTTTGCAAACATGGACCTGTGTTTCCTAAAATTGGCTCTCTCTGGGTTCTATTCACACTGGAGTTATGCTTCTCCTCTAAGAACCAATGTGCATGAATGAAAGGCTTAAGAGACCCCTCATTAAGGCATTCCTTCCGGGTGCTGGCAAATAGGAAAGCAATTCTGTGCCCAAACCCTACCAACCACCGAGCTCCTGAAATGACATCATTCTCCAATATGACCATACTGAACATTTTGATATTGTCAGATTCTAAATACTCTACAGCGAGATCAGAGTCACGGGACTAAGAGAAGGAATAATAACAACAGACAGTTGTATTACACGCTTCCAATGTAGGAGATACCATTGCAGATACTTCAAGTGTTTTAACTTATTGAATCTTCACAATACATGGGAGCAGACTTATCATGAGCTTGGAAGTTAGAGTCTATATTAAAAACTGTGTTAATCCTGCCAATCATCTCATTCATTGCAGCTGTCTTCTAAACACACTGACATGGAAGAATTTTAGGGGACATTTCTAGCATTCTAGTTGTCAATGTTTGAGACGACCCTACTTAACAGAAGAATGCCTCCAGTCACCCGTTAATTATTCCAAATGCACTGATTTTTAAACCAGCTGTGTGATCCCTACGAGCAGCATGTGGACTCTGAAACCGCTGCTTGTCTTTTCCACAAGCAGGGCACGCTCCAGGGAGAAGACATGGACTGCTCAGCGCGTGGAGATGAAAACGGATATTTCTTGGAGCAGCACTTTAGCCTGGGCTAGCATGGTGTGAAACAGGACCACGCAGTTAGCATTTCACAGATCGGCTTCTGGCAGAGGTGGCATGATCATCACTGATTGTTCACACTCAGAACCATTTCCAGCTCTGTAAACACACGCCTGAGATGAAGATAGACTACTTCAGAAGGGATCGTGACAAGGGAACACAGTCTTAAAGTGGAGAGAGGAAAAATTAGGCTTGATTTTTTTAAAAAAAAAAAAATAAAAGAGTAGCGATGCCAGCCATAGCTATTCTTTAGAATAAGTATCTCTTGAGCAGGCAGGGTTTAAAGTGCCTAACAGCTTTAATTTTATGCAGATTACATATTTACATGATCATAAAAAGGAGAAGGGCTTGGTGGGGATGCTTACTGCCAGGACAGAATTATTAATCAATATGTCTTTCTAAAGCTGTCACATCAATTACTGGAAGCCATGGAGAAACTCAGATTTGCCTGCTGTCATCCAAATTCTCTTCAGGACTATATATTGCAATGGAAAATGGATGAGGTATAACCAAATCCTGGAAGGAAGGAAGGAAGGAAGGAAGGAAGGATGGAAGGAAGGAAGGAAGGAAGGAAGGAAGGAGGGA
>NW_005367354.1:4159979-4183191 GCF_000412655.1 Myotis brandtii | reverse complement strand
AGGAAGGAAGGAAGGAAGGAAGGAAGGAAGGAAGGAAGGAAGGAAGGAAGGAAGGAGGAAAGGAAGGAGGGAAGAAAGGGAAATAACTCTCTATATTTCCTCTCAGAGCAGATACACAACACGTGTCCCTTGACCTCTATCTGTCCTCATTGTTGGGTGGGCAGCCTGCCTCACAGCTGAACCATGCTTGGAAGGCTGGCTTGGCTTGCCAACTGAGACGTTGCCCCCAGCAGGCAAGTCTGGAGAAGCATTTTCTTACACCCTGACTGATTTTGATCAGCCCAGTTCCGACCTTTTAACTGTTAGTGTAAGACAGACCACCAACAAGAAAGCAGGATTTCTAACACAACTTAACAAATTTTAAAATGGATTTGGCTCTGCAGATTGACCTATGGCACCTATAGATTGCTACCAGGTCCCTCTTCTCGCCTCGCACCTTCCTTAATTTTATTTTAGACAGAAGGAAGATAAAGTTGACCTCTAAATCTCCTTGAAACTTTTAGACTTGGATCCAAGATCTCTTTAGTCCACCTTGATGGGAGCTAGAATTTCTGTCTTACATAGCGACCTGACCTTTTTTACACAAGAGAGTTGGCACCTTCATTACCAATTTCTTTGAGATATACCTTTCTCCGTGCCCCAGCCCTAATAAGAAAAGACAAACCTCAAAGGAAACGTAAAATATTTAATGACTTTGACTTTTAAACATAACCCAGATTAGATAATAATGCCAAGTGATAATGTAATACACCAAGTATAAAAGGAACAAACTGTGCTTCGTTCTGAAGTTTAACCCTAGTAAACTATCACAGCTTCAGGGCACTTGGATGAGAAGGAAGAAGAGATAGGGTAAAATTGGAGATTACTTCAAAGTCAATCCACCATGTTCAACTAGACAACTCATAAACAAAACAATATTTCCAAGTAAAATGTAATAGAAGTGCATTTATTTAAAACTATGATGACTATTTCAGAGCACATATTATCCTACATGTCCCTCATGTAAGAGGGTACAAAAATACATGTGTATGAATTGACCGAAATTATAAATTGAACGCAATGGTCATGAGATCATCTTTTAATTTTAAAAAACATATTTCTTAGCTAAATGAAGAGAGTAATGAAGAGAGTAGAGGGAGCAGAAATCAGGGCCAAAATCAAGCCATAGGTAAAGTATGGTTAGGACCCCACTGATTGATACCTCTCTTGCTGACACTGGACATCACCATCATTAAAAAGAATTCTAGCCCTAACCTGTTTGGCTCAGTGGATAGAGCATCGACCTGCGGACTGAAGGGTCCCAGGTTCGATTCCGGTCAAGGGCATGTACCTTGGTTGCAGGCATATCCCCAGTGGGGGGTGTGCAGGAGGCAGCTGATCGATGTTTCTAACTCTCTATCCTTCTCCTTTCCTCTCTGTAAAAAATCAATAAAACATATTTTTTTAAAAAAAATTCTAGCCCAGCCAGTGTTGCTCAGTGGTTGAGCATTGACCTATGAACCAGGCAGTCATGGTTCCATTCCCAATCAGGGCACATGCATGAATTGTGGGCTCAATCCTCAGTAGAGGGTGTGCAGGAGGTAGTCAATCAATGATTCCCTCTCCTCATTGATGTTTCTTTCTCTCCCTCTCCCTTCCTATCTGAAATCAGTAAAAATACATTTAAAACAAAAACAGAAAATTCTAAATGGTCTTTGCATCTTTGTGCCTTTGGAGTAGGAGAAGTCGATTGGCAAAGCCTAGTATATAAGACTGCATCTTTTCAACAAGGGAACGAGGAGATACAGCCTCTGACTTCCTCTAAATTCCAGGGTGGACCCTCCCACAGTAACTTACAAAAGTGGAACACAGTAAGTTTTCATTTAAAATCATCACAGGTTCGGTGACTTTAACAGCAACCACATAGAATGAAACAAATGTTATCATAGGCTAATTGATATCAACAAGAGTTAAGCTGCTCTGCCATCTCATCGATGTCATAAGGAAACAATGAACAAAACATTATTTTAGGACCTGTGGTAGCCCCCAAATAGGAAGGGGATTCAGATATTTAGGCAAAATAAGTATGACCAGTGTCCTCTGTGTGAAACCAGCTTTACTTAAAGGAGAGGGTTCACTATGTTCAAGTAGAGACAACTCCTAAGAAGTATCCCCCTCGCAAAAATGTATTTGACCTTGCTTTAATGAATACGAAAGATACACACACAGATAATCCCGTGCAAGTCCTTGAAACTAATCTTGTTTCTAGTTGAAACACGTCTCTTTCTGCTCTCAGTTGTTATATCTGGTTTGTAAGACTAATTCTTTCAAGACTTGTACAAAGCAAAATGCAAACAAATTGAAATGAAATTATTTACTGTAGACTTTTATGATCTGCACTCTGTGAGAGGTAGAGATAGAGGTGAGGGTGGCTTTGTTTGAGAATAAATGTATGTGGTTAAGTTGTCTTATGATTAACACTAACTCGTCATACCCATGTCAATGAATATAATTCGAAGGCTAATTAAAAGCTTTCATTCTTTTCTAATTTTCAAAGTGGAACCTTTTAGAAATTGTTATCAATACCAGGCACTTTATTTTCTGATTCCTTTCTGATAGCTATAACTTTTCATCCTGATTCAACCCCAAATGCCTCACTTGGTTTGATCCAAACAGTAATGGCTCTCTGTGCAGGTGAGACTCTGTGGGTAGGTGATGTTTATTATAGTGAGTAGTGGAGAAGGAAACAATGAGAGTTGTGAGAACCGCTAGTCATATAAATATGGATAAGCAGCATGATAACTCTTTAGAGATGACACTTTTAGATCTGTCATGAGAATCTGGGACTTCCATATCCTAGTGCAGCGGTTCTCAACCTGTGCGTCGAGGAGACCCTTTGGCGGTCGAACGACCCTTTCACAGGGGTCGCCTAAGACCATCCTGCATATCAGATATTTACATTACGATTCATAACAGTAGCAACATTACAGTTATGAAGTAGCAACAAAAATAATTTTATGGTTGGGTCACAACATGAGGAACTGTATTTAAAGGGCCAGAAGGCGGAGAACCACTGCCCAGAAATCAAGATTTTAAAAAGATTCCCAGGTGATTCTAATGTGCAGCCAAGGTTGAGAACCACTGGTCTAGGATCTTGTTTTCTAAACCCTCACTTCTCAAGGTCCTTAGCTAAAGCAGTATCAGGTGAACTTCTCATTAGCAAAAATACATAACTCATGGGATTGTGTTATATTACAGATGAATCTTCCTAAGGAAGGTAATCTGAGACTTTTCTTTAACTCTGGTCTGGTAAAATTTACCAAGTTGAAAAAGTATATTTGATATCAAGTAATAATCTACCTGGGTAACTTTTTATGTTCATTAAAATGTATCACTTTTTATATGTTTCAAAATGTGTCTTCATTCTTTGGAAACACAGAGACATATATTCATGTACATACATGCAGATATATGGAGATAGTGATATATAGATATATTTTTCTGTAACAAGTACGTACTCTACCCAGAAGGACTATAAACATTTGAGCCCCAACATCATCCAGATCTGTCTGGTTTCTGTAGTACAGATATGATTGTTTGGATACAGCATGCAAATATTCAGCATAATACCTTGTAAACCAGTCATGGTTTTGAACTCCCTAATGTGACTCTATATGACTCTTATTCCGCTTAAGCTTATTTTCTTACCGAAAATCAAAGCCACTCTTTGCTTTCCTGTTTTATCCGATTACAGTCAATAGTCATTTATACAGCACTTATGTCAATCTCTCAGCAACTGGTTGAGGATAGAAAAGTTTTAAAGAGAAACAAAAGAGGGGCTCTGTCTCCAAGCGGTAATTAGAGATGGAAAGTAAACAAGTAATTACTGGCGTTGCGGCATAAAAGGCTCAATGGCGGCTCGGAGGAGAGGATAGCCTTACCTGGAGGGCGTCAGAAGTCTATCACCGAGAGCTCTGAACAGCTATGATGGAAGAACACCTTTCTGAAGTGTCTGATATGATACCGCCGGCTTTAAGCAGGAGACGGTGTGGTCAGGCCTCCTTTTCACCCGGGAGGCTGTGTGCAGGATTGATTAGGAGAGGATGAGATGGAAGACAGAAAAGCCAATTAAGAGCTGAGGAGGCGGGGCAGGCAAAAATCAGTGGCCAATGAGATAAGGGTAGGATGAGAGAGGGGAGGAGCTGAGAATCACAGTTTTCTAAGTTCATGGAGTTGTGGGGTGAAGACAGGGATGGGGGGGGCATGGTTTCTTTGGGGGCATGTCTTGTTTCTGAGCCTGGCCCCAGGCCTGTGAGTATGCAGTGAAATGTGGTATGAGGGGGCGCTATCTAAATGGAAAGAAATAGGGGTGAAAATGTTCACACATTGTGAGCGGAGCTCAATCATCTCCCAAAGTTAGTCCCTTGGCAGGATGTCAGACCAACAGTTCCACACTCAGCAACTAAATCAAACATAGGGACACCTCGACTTTGTACACCTCCAGCCTGGGCTGAAGTATCGCTGATCTGTCAACTCATTCTGAGAATTATTTATCTTGTTCAATTCAGCCAAAATTTACCAAATGTCTACTTGTGATCACTTCTTGAGATAAAATCAAGAGAAAGAAAGAGAAGTAAAACAAAAACAACAACAGAAACAGAAGGTGAGAGGAGAGCATAAAGTAAGTTCTTTTGCAATAAGTTCTACAATATATAATATCTGATTAAAATCATTATCCTGTCGTCAAAGATACTAGGGCTGAGGGGATGAAGAGACAGGGAAAGATAAAACCATTTTTATTTTTACTTAAAAGAGTTTAAATAAACATTTAACTTTCCTCTCAACAACAACAACAACAAAAAGTAACAAATTATAACCGGCATCAAAGACACAATAAATTTAAAAGCACAGTCATAGAATAATGGGTATTGCAAGAATTGTGTACATTTAATACATAGGTACTATCAGAAGTCAGTTGGTCTTCACCACTGGTAAAACCTAAAGTGGGAACGCAAGCAAAGATTCACACCTGGATAGCAATCAACCGGACTGAAAACATCATTTGAAAACAATAAGTTGTTTCCCATTATTTTCAGGTAAACTATCGCCCCACCCTAAAAAGTCCATGGTCTCCTGACACAAAGTAGCTTCTTTGCCTTAGCCCTAAGGTTCCTTCTTCTTCCTAGTTGAGGCCATTATTTGCTTGAAAAGGCGTGGGTGCACTCCTGGAGCCCTGGCCCCTCCCACAGCAAGGCATGCCACACTTTGCATTTGCACTGGGGTCCCACCTGTCTTTCCTCTAAGTAGATTTCAACTTTTCCCAAAGCAACCCTGGGCACCAAACCCAGCTCAGCTCTTGAAAATTAAATCAGTGACAATTTATGTAAAGCACCTTGTCCCTGATTTTGCATAAGTAGGGGAAACAATCCAAGGGCCTAGTCATTAGTGGAAGATTAGGGACTTCTGATCACTGTATAGAGCAGTGATGGCAAACCTATGACACACCCCTGACACGAGAACTCATTTTTTTGGTTGACTTTTCTTTGTTAAATGGCATTTAAATATATAAAATAAATATCAAAAATATAAGTCTTTGTTTTACTATGGTTGCAAAGATCAAAAAATTTCTATATGTGACACGGCACCAGAGTTAAGTTAGGGTTTTTCAAAATGCTGACATGCCGAGGTCAAAAGGTTCGCCATCACTGGTATAGAGTCTACCCATCTCTTCATCAGCCAATAATTCAACAGTCATTCTTTAACTGAATAGTTACTCTCCCAAGAGAAACTGAGAATTACTGAAATCTGGGTGCTGATCAATCTGTATTTATTTATTTTTCACATGGAAGCAAACTCCTTTATATATTTTTAGCCTCACTGTTCAGAGTTGTGGTTAGTAAATACTGAGGCAGCCTGTGTAGAATCAATATGCCTACAAAGGCATGAAATACAATTTAAGGAAGGTCAGTAGGCAGGATGATTCTGAGGGGAAAAGCCTTCCTTCAAAGGTGTAACAACATTTAGTCACATATTCTCTTGAAATAACAGATCCCATAGCTATCCCTCTAGGAAACGAGTTTATGTAAACGAGAACATTCTGCTCCGAGCCGCTGAAACCACGGCGTGTACCAGCTGTTCACCATCCCAGGGCCCGCGTGCATGGCGCTGGCGTTGCATAAACCCCGATATTGGAAGGGTTCCGCACCCTGTGCTTTCTCTTCCCCACACTGAAAAACTGGACGCACCATCTTTCACGGCGCCGATTTTATTTTTTAAATGTAGCTGCCTTGATTTAAGTGCCACAATTCATCTTATAATGGTATTTAAGGGCCCTTTCTGGCAGGGTGCCAGATGTACATTATTAGAACCTAGGCATTTGCAAATGAACCTCTTTCAATTAGTGTTTCAGGAAGCAATTAAACTGTCTAAAGTGTATTAATGAATATCCTGGAATTGGGAAGCCTATCCTCCTAATACCCCATTATTAATGTACCATCTGCCTCGCCGCCTGAGGGGCAGCCAGGGTCTCTAACCTCAGGTCCATGAAACCCAACCATTTACTCAAAGAGTTCAGAGAAGCATAAGTTTGTAATCAGGCTCAATATTCTAGGCAATATGTAAATTGTATCTGTAGATTAATTACATATATTTTTCTGCGATTCTTTTACCAATGCAAGTGAAGATGCATCTGGATTGTGTGTGTGTGTGTGCGCGCGCGCAAGTGAAGATGCATCTGGATTGTGTGTGTGTGTGTGTGTGTGTGTGTTTCTAATTCGTGGTATATGTCAAAATACTAACAGCTCTGTGAATATATTCCTGGATCTGATGTTCCTGCTAAAAGCATGCGTGTTGTATGTACACCCTGTGATTTTTAAGGAGATCAGTAGGCTCGCTGACAAGGTTTTCTTTTTTCACGAATGAGGGATATAATTTGCTACTGCGCTGCAGCTTCATTCACAGGGAGGGGGCCAGATGTCTAGACATGGGCTGGCGCCTCTCCCAATTCTCTCCCTGGTGCCACTGCTGGGGGTGGAGGGTCTGGAGAAGCCTATATTTCCTGAGCTGGTTCTTGTGGGATTTATGACCAAGAGGAGCCCAGGGCCACAGGATACAGACCAGTGAGAGAATGAGGGCAGGGAAGGCTGGTGTTTGACACCATTCTGCTCCCTGCAGGAAAATCACCAAGTCACCAACTCCAACACACATGCTGGCTTTGGTGGTTAATTGCTGCTGAGATAGTTAAAAGGGAAGGAGAGGACACATTCTCTAATTTTACAGAATTTAGCTTCTTGTAGAGGACACAGGCCTAAGGAAGGAACGTGAGCTAAAGTCTGCATGGAGGGGAGGAGCCAAGGAGGAGTTAGGGGAGGAGGAGGACCCTGTGGAATGTGCAGGATTTAGGAAATAGAGAGAACAGAGACATTCCCTACAGAACCCTGAACTTCTACCTCCATTTCATTCATTGTTATGTGTTGAATTGTTTCTCCTAAATTCATATGTTGAGTCCTAACCCCTAATGCCTTATTTGGAAAAAGGATTGTTGCAAATGTCTTCGGTTAAATGAAGGCCATACTGGAGTCGGGTAGGCTCCTGACACAATATGACCAGTGTCCTTATGAAAAGGGGACATTTAGACACGAGAGGCACACACACAGGGAGAATGCCATGTGAAGGTGAAGGCAGAGAGAGGGGTGATGTAGTAGAAGTCAAAGAGCATCCAAGAGGGCCAGCACCCAGCAGAAGGCAGAAGAGAGGCGGGGAACAGATCCTTCCCAGCACCTTCAGAGGCAGCCTGGCCCTGCCCACACCTGGCCTCAGACTCGCAGCCTCCAGAACTGCCAGGCAATAGTTTTTGTGTTGCTTAAGGCCCTGGGTGGATGGTATTTGGTTACAGCATTTCTACAAATTAACATAATTGCTATCACAATGGATTATGAAACACTGATTTTTTTCCTCCTGGAAATAAGGACAATGTTGATTTCATCTTTTTATTGTGAGTTCCTTATACCATACTGGGTTTATATTGGGTGTTCAATTTCAATAATTCTGGGTTGAATGGCTAGATTAAAATGTGTATGTTGCCCAGCCTGTGTTGATCAGCAGTTGAGAGTCCACCCAGGAACCAAGAGGTTACCAGTTCGATTCCCCATCAGGGCATATGTCACGGTTGCAGGCTCAATCACCAGCAGGGGGCATGCAGTAGGCAGCTGATCAATGATGTTCCTCTCTCATCATTGATGTTTCTATCTCTCTCCCCCCTCTCCCTTACTCTTTGGAATGAGTATGCCATGGAGAAATTTGGAAAGTTTTAAATGAGTATGCCAAGAAGAAATTTGGAAAGTTCAGGGGAGAGAGAGAAACTTCGTGAGCCAAAGATAGAAGGGCAATTATGGCAACCACCCGGGTGCAAGTATAGGGATCTTAGAAGAATCTGTGGAATCTTGTTGGAGTTCCATGCAGGCTTCTTGGGCTGGGAAGAGGGAGGACTAACGCACCTCTGCTGAGTGTTTGCTCTTGCCTAGTTTCTCCACACAAGGCAGGATTTTTAAGACCTAACCCATAGACCACACAACGCTCACACACACATTCAGGTCCAGCCCTGCTAGCAGGTAAAAGCAATCATATGCCTTTGTCATTTCTTCCTCTCCCCTCTCCCCCCACTCCCGGTGGTTCATGCACTCAGAGTCACAGGGAGCTCCCTTCATGAAGCAGACACATCTGCTTCATTAGTTGCCCGTTGTTTAGGGCTGCACAGTTCAGAGAAAGAAGGTGTGTTGTAGAGAGGGCAAGAATGAGGTGAGAAAGAGAATAGAGAGGTGCAAAGAAAAACACACTCATATTTGCTAAGCTGAAATGCTGGTATGTGTTGGGTTCTGTGCTGGGGACTTCAATTACATAGTCACCCAGGTGGATATCGGAAACCCCACTCTACAAGGAGAGAAGGGGCTCCGAGAGGTACAGTCCCCTGCTCAGGGCCATGCATGGAGTAAGTAAGGTGGCCAACCTTTCACCCAGATCTATTTGACTCTACAGCTTGTGTTCCTTTTCTACTTCATCAAATGACCTCTTTTTTTCTGGAAGACATATAACATCTACATTCCCTCCTGTGTTCTTCTTTATTCTTATCTGCACCACACTGGCCCTTTAAGTGAGCTGGCCCACTCATCCTCTGCCTAGCAGCCTACACCGAAAAGCTGGCTTCAGAAAACAGTAGTGTGCCAAGCAATTTCCCAGGTTATTTCTGTCTTGTATATTATCTATTAATGCGATTATTGTTCCCTGGTCCCTCAGATTTCTGGCTCTGCACCCTGGCTCTGCCCAATTAGAACTGGCTGACTGTCCATTGGCTCCTCTGGAGCCTGTGTCCCCTGTCCCCCACCTCCCCCTACATCCCTACCTTTAGGGAAACGCCTCCTCTGTCCTCACCACCTAAGCCAATCCTCTTCCCTTGAACAGATGAGAGGCATTGGAAGTTTTCCCATAAATACGATGGTGGGTGTGTGAGAGTTGAAGGGCCCTAGACCAGGATCCAGGTGATTTAACACTGTCCTAACCACCCAGTAAACATGCATTTTGGAGAAAGACACTAGCTTCCCATCATTATAAAGATAAGGGTGTGGCACAAAGGGCATATCAATCTATACTTCTCTTTTGAAACAAGCATAGGACCTTTATAACACCCTAACCATTTTGTTCATACTTGGCTATCATTAAAAAAAAATACATTGCTGACTTACAAAAGAAAAGCATCTCTTTCATGGACGTCTTTGGACTTTTCAAAAGCAACTTTGGGGCAATAAATTATACTGCACAGGTGATTACAAGACTGTTCATACGGAAATGGAACCCAGGCCAGCCTGGAAGCATGGAGGAAAGAACAGGTGAGGCAGGACCGAGACGTCCGCCGAAGGAGTGATGTCCCGGATGCCCCCAATGTGTCACGTTCGGAATAGGCAGCATTTCCATGTCCTTTCGGTAAGTGCTCATCTTTAGTCACTACTGCTTCCTGCACGCACTGACAATAAACTGGAGATGAAGAAGAACTCAAGGACCATAAATCTAGAGATGACAAGGTTCCTTTTTGAAGGCTTTATCGTTGATTTGGTGGACACTACACTTACTTGTATGCAAAGAATTCATTTCTGCCCAGCCAATGTGGTTCAGTGGTTGAGTATCAACCCGTGAACCAGAGGTCATGATTTGATTCCCAGTCAGGGCACATGCTCAGGTTGCAGGCTCAATCTCCAATGATTTGATTCCCAGTCAGGGCACATGCTCAGGTTGCAGGCTCAACCTCCAGTGTGGGGCATGCAGGAGGAAGCCAATCAATGATTCTCTCTCATCATTGATGTTTCTATCTCTCCCTTCCCCTTCCTCTCTCTGAAATCAATTTTAAAAAAAGAGAAAAACTCATTTCTTAGAATAGTAGATAACTAACTATATATTATTTTGTCTTGGTGGTAGTAGGTATACAGCACTTATGCAAAAATGTCTTCTATTCTTTTAAAAATAGGACTGATCCAGGGAAAAGGCAGAGAAAGAGTAGATAAAAATATTTCACTTCTTCACCTTTAGTGAAACCAGTTCTCCAGCCACCAGGTTAGAAATCCCCCTAGAATATCTGAGAGCCCAGTATAACAGTTCAGTCATTATCTGGGGAGAGCGCACAGAGCTACACTGGGCCACACCCTCACAGCCTCTCAGCAATAGACTTGAAGGGGTTACTGTTCCCAGGAATCTGGCTGGGAAATTGCATCATGTATTTTTTTCCAAGTTCAATACAATTTTCATTCTTTTTCATCCTTTAAATAACCATTGAAATTCCACTTCTGCCAGCAGGCTTTTCCTGAGTAACTGGGAGAAAAAAAATAGGATTTCCCTTTTATGTGACAACATTTCATTTTGCCAGGACTGTCACAAATTTTAGCACTAACAGTCCATGTTGTGGGAAACTCCTCCATCTCAGGGACTGTTTGTCATTGGTATGGACCTAAAAGTGTCCCCTCAGAACTCTTATGTTGAAGCTCTAACTCCCAATAGATGGCATTTGGAGATGGGGCCTTTGAGAAGTAATAAGGTTTCAATGAAGTCATGAGGGTAGGGTCCTCATGAGGAGCCTAGTGTCCTGTAAAAGAGACACCAGAGAGCTCACACGCTCTCTTTTGTCTGCCAAGTGAGGGCACAGCATAGCCACCCACAAGCCAAGAAGAGAGCTTCATGGGATCTGACCCTGCTGGCATGCTGAGCTCTTATCCAGCCTTCAGAACTGTGAGGAATATTGCCTGGTATTTGAGTCACCAGCCTGGGATATTTTCCTATGGCACCTGAACTGACAAATAATACAGTTCTTCTACTTCCATGTTCCTCCCTATGAACACATAACTTCCCAACAATGCTCTTTTTATGTGAATCTTTACGACCTCCAATACGTATGACCTCACACATTTGGGAGCACAGTTGTCTGTATTCTTCTAAAGTTTCAGGTCCCAGGGCCACCATTTGTAGTTACTTTGGTCAAACCACATGGGGCATGTGCTCTGTCCAATGTCCTAATTCCAGAGACAGGAACTGACATTGGGTGGACCTGACAAGGAGGCTTATTTCACAGCTAGTGATAGAAAATGGGAAGTCAGTAACATTTACTAATTCTCAGACATTTAATTTATCTGGCATCAATCAATCAATCAATCAACAAACAAGTATTTACTGAGATCTCCTTTGGTTGATGTTTATACACAGGAGCTTAGGATGAATTTTTAAGAAAAGAAATGTTTTTCATCCAGCTTTGGCACTTGCTAATTGTCCGAGTTGAATATTTGCTTACTGCCTCTGAGTTTATAATCTTATCCACATCATGGGAAAGATATGAGAAGTAAACAAAGACTGCTGAATAGTGGGTAGTAACTTGTAAAAGTTAAGGGAAATTTAAAACAATGAATAAGCATTATAAAAATAGTCATAGACTAGGATAGTGTCTTGTGAATATTAATTAAACTTAATAAATTGAGGCTTGTGCTCAGTATAATGAAGGGCACACACACACACACACACACACACACACAAATAGCATAGAATTCTTCAATGGTTAGGTAGAGCTTTAAGCATTTCACCCTCTTTTTCTAGGTATAGTTCCCCACATCCAGAGCTTTCATGACCTTTGGCACATCTAAGCTCCCCACATTGGTAGCTCTAGTCCAGACCTATCCTCAAAACTAAAGGTCATATGTTGACCTTCACTGTGACTGAAAAATACTTTGAACTCAACAGCATTGATACGAAACCCATGATCTCCTCCTCTCCATGTAAAACATCACCTTCCAACTATGTGCATGCAGGGAACCTGGGAGCAATCCTTGGCTTCTTGCTCTCCATCACACCATCCCCTGCCATCACAGAGTATTACTCATCTGACTTCCTATGTCATTTCACCCTCTCTATCTCCACCACCATCGTCCTTCCCAAAGTTGCTGGCACTTCCTTTTCTGGGTTACAGCAGTAACTTACTAAATGATCTTCCAAAACTCTCGCTCTTATCTGATCTTTTCTCAGATAGCCCAGAGTGAAATTTGTAAAACAAAACTATTGTCATGGCCCTGCCCTGCTACCAAGCCCATAATGGTTTCCAATTGCTCCCAGATTTAAAAAAAAACAAACATATATTTACAGGATCTACAAAGCTACAAGCTTTCTGAGCTCTGTCACCTCTGCAGTCTTGTCCCACAGCACACACTCCCCACCATTCAAATTACATTGATCTTCTGATTTCTACCCTGGGACTTCTTGCCTACCATGGCAAGAATATTCTACCTCTTCCCTACCTTTCCTAAATAATTTCTGATCATCCTTTCGATTTCAACTCAAAAATTACATTGTCAAGGGGAAGAATTCTAGCAGTTCTCAAACTACTCAATATTTATTCTGGGACAAGCATTTAAATAATTTTTAATTTTATACTATGTGCAATTGCTTATGTTGGTGTCTTTCGCCAGACTATAAGTTCTGTGAGGGTAGATGCACATCTGTCTTGCTCACCATTGAGCCTTGGATCCTATTACAATTCTTGGCATATAATAAGTGGTCAATAATAACTTTGATGAAAGGGTGAATGAGTGAACAACAAATGTTACAGCCAGATCATCCCTGAGTGGTGAAGTGTCTGGCAAAGGAGAGAAAGGAGAAGTAGCTGTGAGGGTAAGGACGTTTCCTCTGATGAGGCAACAACCAGAAAAGGGAGTGATGGAGAGGGTGGGACTGGGACTAGAATTTAGGTAGCGACAGAGGTGTGGGTGGGGAGGCTGCTTTCCAGTTATAAAAATGAACAGGTAAAAAGTCATGGATGCTGGGATACACATTCCATGCATGGGTAGCAGTGAAGATATTCATATTTTACCATTGGACAATGGATGTGTGTAGTTAGGGGACCAGAGATAAGACAGGGCACCCATTTCAAAGTGCAATGAGATGCACATCATTTGTCTTTATTTCTAGTTGTGATGGGTGTTTCAAACGGGTGGTTGAAATGAAAGCAAAAGCTGGAAGCTTCCTAGATGGACAGTGATGAGCAAAAGTTCCTTTGCAGGAGACTGTCATTTGTTTGTTTGGGTGGATAAGGGCTTTTGATTTGCTCTATGGAGACAAATGACTCTATGTCTCTACGCCACTTACATTATTAACTGCACTGGCACTTTATTTCTAAGTTAAGGGATAATCTGAGGCCAAATGGAGAGGAAGCACTGAGAAGAGGCCTCGCCACAGGCTGCTGACCACCTGACATTTCAGAATGAAGAATCATTGCCTCGGAAATATTCCAAGAACTACTTCTACACCCCAGTAGGGAAACTGTTACAGTAAAACTCAGAAATAAGTTGGATCCATCTTCTATCTCACCACAGGTAGAAGAAACTATATCTCAAGTATTTAAAATAACGAAAGCCCACTCCTCTCTTGGTCATTGACCAAGAAGCCTCGGTACACCTGTCAACATCAAACAGTACCCCATGCTTCTTTCCAGATAAACTGCAGAGACAACATGTTATGATACAAAGGGCTGTATGAATTGGAGAGGAAGAAAAACCATGGTGGAAATAGTCATAGCCAGAAATCATAAAGTTTCAAGGGCAGGATGCAGGTGTTTTAACATGCTCCAAAGCCCAAGTTGCCAAATCAATGGAAGATGAAAACAAAAGACAGAAGGTTCCAGTGAGAATGGTGGGAAGCACTTGATGTATCAAAAGAGCAAGGAGATTAGGGGACTGGGTGACACCAGTTCTAGTGACATTTGAAGTTCTCTGTGTAACTGAAATCCCCATGAACTTGATGCCTGAGTCTGAGAAGAAAGTATGAGTTTAATCGGCAGGATCGCTTAGATCACAAGTGTTATTGTAAACACCCCTGCCTTTGTCCCAGAGCATGACAGGACTCAATATCTTTATTGCTTATTCAATATCTTTATTGATGACTGAGATGAAGGAATCAACAACATGCTCATCAAATTCGCAGACTGTACTAAGTTAGGCAGATTTGCTAACCCCTCCACAAGACAGGAATAACATTTGAACTTTGGGACAAGAAAACATAAACAAGGGCTCCAAGTTGCTCACAAGCTAAATACAAATATCCTACATAAGCGAGTCAAACCTCCCACACCCTTTCTCATTTCCAGACCTTCATGAAAGTTCTGGATAACATTTTAGACTCAAAATTTTAAAAGAATTGTGAGTAAACAAGAAAGGTTCAGAAAGGCACAAGGTACACATAATCAAAGGGACAATGACAAATGATAATCAAGTACACAGACAGTGCTTAATAATTGTATGCTCAATAGAGAAGGAAGGCAGAAGGGAGGAAGGGAGGGAGGGAGAGAGGGAGGACAGAAGGAAAAGAAATGGTAGCGTCAGAGAGAACAAATGAGACTGTTATGGGTAAAATCTCTATGACCTTTAAGGAAAGAATCATTACTCAGAGCTGGAAAGAGTAGATATTCATCAAATTAAAATAGTAACTGCACCCACTGGTTTTACTGTGCTTTGAAATTTTATGACACCTGACTTCATAGCTAATATTTCCTGCCATCAGGAATAAACGAGAAACACACTCCGGACGTGAGTATGAGGTTGTAAAGAAGAATGCAGACTAGACTCATCTTCCCGTGCCTCCCCTTGTTTGCCTCTGGACTTCATTCTGTTCCTCAACATTTCTTCCCACAGTTCCACAAGCTGCCCATGTTCTCTGTAAATCCTGAAGATGACTCCAGAGTTAAGAAAAACATAAAAAGCATGCAAACGGTTCGCCTCCAATCTAACTCAGAACTGGATCTACATGGAAGGAGGGCTCCCATGCTCCATTCATTCATTTATTTATTTATCCTCACCCAAGGATATTTTTTTCAATAGAGAAAAGTGGATTTTTAGAATGAGTGGAAGGGGGAGGGAGAGACAGAAAGAGAAACATTGATGTGAGAGAGAGACACATCAGTTGGTTGCCTCCCGCACGTGCCCTAACCAGGGCCAGGGATGGAGCCTGCAACCCTACGTATGTGCCCTTGACCAGAATCAAACCTGGGACCCTTTAGTCCCTGGGCTGATGTTCTATCCACTTAGCCAAATAGGCGAGGGCCCGTATTGCATTCATGGCAGTGGTTTCCAAGCTTGGCTATAGGTTATACTCAACTGAAAAGGTGGGAAACTTCCCCCAGACCAGGCCAGACCTAAAACCAGCAAAATCCAATTATCAGGGAGTGGGTCCCAGGTACTAGACTGCTTTTAAAGCTCTCCAAGTGAATCCAATGTGCAGCAAAGGTTGAGAATCACTGTTTATAGAGCATTTGGTTATTTCCTTTTCACTGAGAGCACTTCCAGAAGAATCCGTCTCAAAATAGCCAGGGGTAGGACCCTAATACATCTTCACTTAGCTAAGGAACAGGGGCAGGCACTTCTGGTTGGATGGGACAGTGGGAGTGCCTCTCACATTTTAATGTACATACAAGTCACCTGAGGATCTTGTTAAAATGCAGGTTCTAATATAGTGGACTGAGGTGGCCTTGAGATTCTGTCTCTCTAGCCTCCACCCACGTGGTGCTACTGGTCTGTGGCCCACCAGAGAGCTAGAACTACAAATTCAAACTTATATTAATTAATCAACAGAGCTTCCATAACTTAAGTCATAAGAGATTCAGGATCCAAGAATTTGTCAGAAGGAACTCATGTAGAAGTCACTGTCCCCGGCTGCAGATAACATTCGCTGGCCCTGATGGCCATATTTCTCATGCATCGGAGAGGATAATACACTATTTGTGATGCCTTGGTTCAGAAGAGGATTATTAATCACACAGCTTAGGGAGTCTCTGCAACATGTAATGAGTTTAGTAACTGAGATTTGTGATGACGACCCTAAACTAAAGCAACAAATATCAAAGTTGAGTCAATAGTATGGATTTCTTCCCTTTTAACATCATCTTAATGATCACAAAGAAGGCTATTCTATGTTGATATATTTTTGTTACATTCCAGTTGGCATTTCACGTTGACCTCAAAACAATTTATTTAATAGGAGCATCCCTAGAAGTACTGCTAACAAATAGGAGAGATGATGCTCTCACAGGCTGTCTGTTTCTAAAGGAGACGCAGGGGCTGTGTAATGAAGGGATGGCCTCTCATCCTTCTCTGAAAAACAACCCATTGGTTTCATCGGATGTCACATCAACATCACTTTGTCTCCAAATGTTATTAGAAATGCTTTGTAGCCACTCCAGGAAGAAAACAGATGCCCTTTGTCCTGTCTTGACATGCAGGCTGTCTTTGGCTCCATCACCCACTCAGAGGCTTCAGTTGGGTTTTTCATTTAAATGGTTTGGCATAAACAGGTAGGGAAGGTCCCTGGGCAGAAGCTAGAGCAGTGTTTGAGGTCAAGTGTCATACAGAAAACACCTCGAAACGTTTTGGCTAATGCTACCCAGGAAGTTCAAAGGAATTCCCAGTCTAGCTCATCTTTTCCAAAGCTGCTATCCCACCCCTTATGGTAGAATGCTGTTTTGAGAGGACATTCTCAACACACACACACACACACACACACACACACACACACACACACACACTTAACTGTCAGGGCCAGGGGATCCCAGGCAGGAGGTGGTAAAGCAATAGAACCACCAGGAAACCTCAAGCCATTTCTAGACCTAAGTGGTGTCTGTACTCTGACAGTCTGGTTGTAGGATGGACAGGGCTTCCCCTGCTCCCACCCCTGCACTTCAGTTCTCAGAGTTTGGAAAGCTCTCATTTCTGCTGGTTTCTTGCAAGATCAGGACCCACATAAACTATAACAAGGAGAAACTGCCTAATGGCATCCTCTCTCCCCTGTGCCTGGATTCCTGATACTTGCATTAAATACTAAGGCAGCCACTGCAGGCCACGCAGGAGGACTGCGCAATCCACTCCGTTATGCCCCTTCTGAATTGGAAATCCTTTAATGACTCCAAATGTCCAAGGAGGTTCTCAAGCTTGAGATGTCTATCACACTTGAACGCCGAATATCTGCAAAAGTAAAAAAAAAGGCAACGAGCTAAACTTCGGGCTGCTGAAAGTCTATACTGAGATCCTATATTCAGGGGGGAAAAAGCTGGGTAGGGGGAGAAAGACTATTGCAATGCTTGATCCAGAATCTCACATTCTCAAATTTAACATGACAGCTTAGTAAATGAAATGATCTGGCCTGACAATTGCCCCTTGCCCCTGTCTGCCCCTAGCTCCCACAGATCCAGCATTCTCTCAAGCATTCAATACGTATGAAGTAATTAAATCTGAACAAAACAAGGATTCCTCCTCCACCAGTTAGGGTTTTTGATTGCAAACAACAGAAATGATGGTTTATTAGAAAAGAACTATATAGTTTGCAATCTTGACATGTAAGTGAAAAGCCTGCCCCTGAAAATGGGCAGGAACTAGAACCAGAGGCAAGTTCATGGTCTGGATGGAACATTAGACTCAGGAGGCCACTGCTGAGCCAGAGCCATGGTCTCCACCAGACAATGGATCCTATCACCACCATGGCTGGAATCAAATCTCAACAGCCCTAGTGATGGATATCAAGACTACAAATTAACGTTCTAGGTCAGTGATGGCGAACCTTTTGAGCTCGGCGTGTCAGCATTTGGAAAAACCCTAACTTAACTCTGGTGCCGTGTCACGTATAGAATTTTTTTGATATTTGCAACCATAGTAAAACAAAGACTTATATTTTTGATACTTACTTTATATATTTAAATGCCATTTAACAAAGAAAAAAATCAACCAAAAAATGAGTTTGCGTGTCACCTCTGACATGAGTGTCATAGGTTCGCCATCACTGTTCTAGGTAGTACTATGCTACCTGCTATGCCCCAGTGTTGGGAGCAAGAAAGAACTATTTTCCAGACTTTTTGGCATCTGTAGTCAGAACCAGGGACTCTCATCATAGCTTACACAATGATATATTCTAGCAGAGGAAGATGGTTAGGATTCACAACTGTCTAGAGAAAGAAGAAGATGAATGTCTACCAGAAGCTTCAATGTGGAGTAGGAGTTGGAAATGGAACCCTGATCATGTATAGATAGACATAACTATGAAACCAACTCAGTGGGACAGATGATATAGGTGAGGTGCTGGGGTAGATCTTGGCACCGAAAGAAAATACTACATGGCCGAAGGCTAAGAAAAGTCTCATATTTGAAATCATTCTTAGCTAACCCTTCAATGATAGATGGGATTTCAAAAGGTCTAAAAAGATATTCCAAAGAAGAAATACCTTTTGTAATATTAGAAGACCTTCCCAAGTATAAAATGAAACTTATTTGGGTAGAGATTTATATAAGGGGATGGATGCTTTATATATAGTTTGAAAGCTTCTTCTGCCAACTTAACTTTTCAATAAATCAAGGTGTTTTTTTTGCAAAACAGAAACAAATTCACATGACACTCAGGGAAAGTGATATTTATCACCAGGACAAAAATGGAATGCCTTAACTTCACTCATATCACAAACTCGAGGGGATACCTCACTTCTTTTCTATGGCAACACACTGGGCACTTGCTTTGGCACCAGGACTCATGCTAGTTGTAAACACAGGTAGAACCAAATATAAACTCACTTAAATAGCACTTTGAATTTAAATAGCAACTCATGGCTGAGTTTGGTTCCTAGGGTCTCGAACTGGTGTCAAAATACATGACATGACCCTCTATGCCAGGATCGAATTGATTTGCTTTCATCACCTTTTGTCCATACCCACTGTCAGAGTTTAACTTATAAGAAGTAAAAATTCAAATTCAATACCACAAACTTCACTTACATAGAAATGTAAGAATTACAATGTCCCTGTCTAAAAGAGGGTGAACAAAATGGCAAATAATCTGAAACACCAGGTACGTGGAGAATGTGAGGAGCCACAGAAAGATCTAGAATGCAAGGGTCTGAATGAGGTAGCTATAAATGAAAAGCCCTGCAGCACTCTAATATTAAGAACTCAGGGATATAAGAAGGAAGCCAGGATGAGGACTGAGAAGGAACAGCAGCCTGAGGGATTGGACAAAAACTGGGAATATGTGTTTTACCCGGAAGCCAAACTAAGGAATTGTGTCCAGTGGGAAAAGGTAAACAGTTGTATCAGATGTAACTTGTAAGTTTCATAGGGTGAGGGCTAGGAAGTGATCATTGGGTTTGTCACACAGGGGTTCATGTCAAAAGCATTTTTATTGGAATGGTGTAGGAGAAGGTCTAATTTGGATGGACTCAAAGGAGAGCAGAAATGGAACATTTGAGGATAGTATATATCATAGACAACTCTTTGGAGTAGATTTGCTTTTAAAAGAACAAAATGAGATGGCTATTAATGTGGAAAATGAGGGCAAAGATATATGTTTGTCAGTTTTAAAGACAGGGAATAATGGCATGTTTCTATACTGATAAAAAATGCTCCATTCTCTAGAGTGAGGTATTTCTCAGGGTATCAAAATATCTGACAGCATTTTCTGAGGGGAAAAGTATTCATATCTCTTCATAAATTCCCATAAGATTTTGAGAGCTGGTCTTTAAGGAGCTGGTTTTCATCTTTGGCATCTCCAAATTAAACAACTTGAGAGTGGAGAGATCCCAATAACACCTCCGATGCCTTACAGCATCCATGGATGCTGGCCAGCATTGACAGCGCCTGTCAATGGGCATATATTGAAGAGCCTGTGATTGACTTGGTTCTGCCTCCTCCTCACTCTGTGTTTGAAGCGTGAGGGACTCCTAGAGTGAAGGAGCCTGTGCAGAGCGAGGTGGGCGTGGAAGCCGAACCTGACTTCCAGAAATGCCTACTTAACTGCCAAGTTGACTGCATTTTGATTTAATTACTTTTCTGATACCCAGTTTACCTCTCTAGCTTCTTCATTGTGCACTGAGATAAAAAGAAAATAAAGCAAGCCATGCACAAGGTTGATTTTTTCTTTATTTTTCTGAGGTGTTTTTTTTTTTGTATCACTGTCTTAGAATCAGGAGGGAAAAAGTCTCCTAGGCCTCTCTCTCTTCTAGACCAGGCTTTCCCTTCCTGACGTTCCTCTCTCTAAATATATATTCTTTCCATTTCTGCACAGCTACATTTCCTGGCCAAACACAAACTGAATCAGGGGTGAAATTGCAAGGAAGACATGGAGCTCAGTTTGGACAATGATTAAACTCAGATGTAATAACCAAGGAACCATGTAAGCCACGGGCAGGGAAACGAGGAGTTGATTAGTATGGTCCCAGGGTTAACAACTGGGGAAAATGAGAAAAATGATTAACAACAAGAAAGCATTGAGCAGTGCCATTCCCCGCTGGGTCCTGGCGGCCAAGTAGCCCAGCAGTCCTCCCGGATTCCACTTTTCTCTGCTCCCTGTGTTCATTCTGCCTCCAACTGCTGCTGCCGACAACCTCTGACTTTTCTTGAAACATTTCCTTTTGTATGACTGCCATCTTGGGCAAGCACAGGGCCTCCAAGCCTTATAGCTCACTGCCCGTCTTTGACTCTCTCTCCAGATGGCTCCTACCAAAGACGTTTCTGCACCACAGCATAAATGAGCATTTACAGCTCATTCTACTTCCAAGTGCTTTCCAAGCTAAACTCAGAGTCTTGGTCTTAAGCTCTTGGGTTTTCTATCATTCCTGTCCCTTAGAACCTTAGTCAGCTCATGCCTTCTCTCTTAACACATCCATTGACCCCAATACTCACATCTCTCTGAGCCCCAGAACTCCAAACTGACTGGCTTTACCTGCACTATATATTTTTAGGGATCAAGTGCTTTCTCAACCCCAGTTTATATGATTCTGTGACAACTTTTTAATAACTATATAAATGCTGTACACACTGAGGCAATAGCAAGTGCTTCAGAAAACAAAATCCATATGATCTACCATTACAAAAAATTAATGGGTGGGACACATTCAACCTGACTTCCCCAGGCAGGAGTGTGTCTTCATAAGCCTTAGTTCATCAGCACGCTGGCCTAGGAGTGTGATCTTTAGCATAATAACCAAATAGCTCTTGCCTCCTGGGCTCAGTGAGAGCAAATGTCCAGAGGAGAATGAGCTGCCGTGCTCTGTAAGGGCTATTTATTAAGCTCTCATTCCTTTGTCTGCATTTGCAGCAAGGCTACAACCTGGCAGAGGCGGTCCTCCCCAGCCTGTCTCCTGACTCTCTCTGCAGACTCTTCCATCAGAGTTGCCCCACTGCTCCTCTGCTCAAACCAACTCCCCATGGTCCATCATCCCGCTTTTAAATTGGTCACACAGTCCTCTGTACCCTGTTTTTCCTTAGACTCATTTTTCACATGATCAACTCCTACATAATTTTCAAGATTCAACACAAAAGTCACTTATTCTCTGTGAAGCCTTCCTGATTGCACATCCCCTAGCAGAGGACCAAGTGCCTAGAATGGGCACCTAGAGAAGACATATGAATTGAATAATTATACTTTAGAATCTGTTCAACTTATTTTCCTTCTAGACCTTCTAGCTATAAGGACTTCTTTCAAATTCATTCAAATTCAACCACCAAATCAAAGTTCTACACTAAACATATAGCAACAAACTCAGTGTTTTGTGTGGGTATAAGGACAGCTTAGTCCCACGCCTGTGTAAATTGAACTGGGTATTAAAACAAATACTAATCTGTGCTCTGCTATTGCTACACATGTATATTTCAATTTGTGCAATAGTTGTATCTCTAAAACATTAAATATGCTTAAAATGCACTGTTGTTGGCCAGTACTAGATAAGAAAGTCAAAGAAAAGTATTTTTGTAAAATAATACTTTCTAATATGAACATTTATTCTCAAATATATCTAGTTTGTAAATTAAAATTTTGGCAAACCTACATTCTTTCAAGTTGGATCCACCATCATCATTGCTTGTCATATCATTCATTGGATTTAATCTCTAAAAAATCACTACAAAGCAATAAAATTATTATTATAACTATTTTATAGATAGAGAAAGTAGAGTCCATAGAAAGGCAAAGCAAGTAATTTTAGATTATATTATGTCAAATCTAAATCAGGCCTGGGGACTTACAATCATGTGCTCTTTAGAGATCTTCTGTAGAGAAGAAAGCCAAGTTCAATGTTATACCTCTTACATTTAGAACTTGAGTTTATTCCAGAATTCTCCATTTCAATGAGCTTGAGTGAGTAGAAGTTTAGACTACCAGTGTGATGGAAATGTTTACTTGGGGAAAATGTTGATAGAAATGACATTATTGTAAGTCATCTTAGATAGGTAGGTTTCACTTTTTTACAAAGTATGTAATATGTGAAATGGAATATTATTGATATAATTATAATCCTCAAAAAAATTGATATATACCAAACTTTCCAATCTTTCTTCAACCTTCATGACAACCTGCATGGCAATATTCATATTTTATAGATGAGAAATTGAGGCTGAGAGAAGTTACTAAATTATCCCAGTTGACACAGAAAATTCACTAGTGTCATCTCCCTCATCCTTGGAATTATGCCTGGGACAGTGAATGCTCTTGATACATTATTTTAAATGAATGAATGGCTGAACAAATGAATGAATGAAGTGGTAAAGCCATGGTTTGCTTCAGGTGTGCCTGCTCTAAAGGCCATACTGCTATACTGCTATAAAAAAGAAGGAATTCTTACCATTTGCAACAGCATGGATGGAACTGGAGAGCATTATGCTAAGTGAAATAAGCCAGTCAATTAAAGAAAAAT
>NW_005367354.1:4133695-4159666 GCF_000412655.1 Myotis brandtii | reverse complement strand
GGACTTGTATGCATGCATATAAGCATAACCAATGGACACAAGACACTGGGGGTAGGGGAGGCCAGGGGAATGTCAAGGGGGGGGGGAGGAGACATATGTAATACTCTTTGTAATACTTTAAGCAATAAAACAAAATTTTTTAAAAAAATAAATGTCATACTTTTTCTGCAATGTATTCTTCACTTCATTAAATAAATGTATTGCTGGCTTCTTCAAAAGAGAGAATGTTGCATATAAATTTTCAAGAACACAACCTGCTATGGAGATAAAGGAAGCCTGGATGGTAGAATGCAGTCCATACTGATGGCATTAAGCTCCCAGGTCTGAGTTCATTTGCACCTTTCATCACTCAGTTGCCTTGTCTGGATATAGATGAAAATTTAAACTGGTAGTTAGTGACTCACTCCAGCCCTTTCCTCTCCCTCAGCTCCCCTGACTCCACCGCCACTCTCCCTGGAGTCTTTTCCTAACTCTCCAGGGCTCTGTTAAACATTCCAATGAATGCACATGAGTATGTCCTGTCCATAGGAGTCTGGGTAGGGACTGTGGGCAACTTCATCAAGACTTCTGTTTCTAATGAGAGATGGCCAGTGACCGCAACTAATGCAATCACATGAAGGACTAACAGTGCTTACTTGCCATCAATGGAATAAAAATAGAAATGTAAAGCTTTTGTCAAATCATAAGTTCCCAAAGGGATCAGGAGGTAAGGAAAAAGAGCATCCTTTGTAACAGCAGGGAATTGTCTTCCATATCCCTGGATCCCTTGCTACAATCAAATTCTCAGTAAGCAATCAAATACAAGTTCACAAACTGAGAGAAAATGGAGAGAAAAAAGGCAGGCCACTACAACACGTCACCATTGACCCTTATCTGGACAGTTCATCATCTACAAACCTGTGCAGCAGGCAACCCTGCTTCCTCACCCATTTTCACCACGGTTCTTCAAAGCTATTATTATAAATCACAATGATTCCATCAACACTTTGACTTCATCTACTAACCTCCCCCATGTTGTCAGGAGATAACCCAACATGTTGGGAAGGTTCACATGAGGGTGCACAATTACAAAAGACCAAGGGAGGCCCATGGGAACACAGGACTAGGCTAAGGAAGTAGAGAAACGAAATGTTCTTGTAGAACACCAGTTCAATGGAAAAAAATGCTAGAGACAGCAGGTCATGAGTAGATAAAGTCACAGCACGAAATTGCATTTCTTAAGCCTTTTTTTTAATCTGGCACTAAGCTCTGCAGTGCCTTTGTACCACAGACCATCTCTAAGAGGCTGAAAGCACAACTTACTCCATCATGAATTGGGTTTTCTCCAGGAAGAAGGAAACAGCAGTGCAATCTGGTGTTTGCATAGAAAACACAACAGTGGAGAACGGGGGACGTACACAACAGAACATCTGCTCAGAGACACCAAATGAGAAACAGCCAAGCACTCATAAGATGAAAATGTCTGCGTACATCTCCGCATCCCAGGAGCCTTGAATTGCAGAAGAGGAGGAACCTAGAAAGTCGAACAGGGAGAGGAGGGACTAATACTAAAAGGACATCAGGAATTTAATGATTCAGGTAATGTGAAAGGTGGCGTGGGGACTAAAGATGCAGAGGTCAGGGAAGAGAAGTGTCTCTGAACACAGTTTGGTAGTCTTTCAGCACAAGTGATGACTATGGCTCTTCTGAAGGAAGAATCAGCTCCCTGTGCTTTAAGGAAGAACTAGAAAAAGCACACACACACACACACACACACACACACACACACAGTTTAGTGCTAAATGGTTAGATAACTTGCCAAAGTCAACAGGTTGTAAGCAGAAGCTAGGGGAAAGCCAGGTCTCTGACTGGGCTGGCTCCTCTATACAACATTTGAACTTTTTGCATCAGCATTTCTGGTAATAATTATTCTCTCCTCCCTGGAAAGTTCTCTGTTGGCCTCTGGGACCTGTCTCTCTCTGAGTCCTCCTCCTACTCCTCTGCCCAGTTCTCCCCAGCAGGCTTCCCCAGCTTTTCTTCATCTGTTACCTATTCCCTAAGCCTCTATTTTGTCTCTTATGAATAGTCACCAAAGTTAACATTCTCCCTAGATCATATTCCTCATCCACTTCTGCTTATACCTCTCTGCTCATAACTCCTAAATGTCTATATTAAATAAACCTTTTTCCATAGCCCTAGATCTATATAACCAACACCACTTTCACATCTTCACTGGCACCACAATCAATGTTTCCCAGACTAAGACTGGCTCGTCTACATTTCCAGAGGGCACCCCTCCCCAGTTGACTCCAAGCTGCATGGATGCGTCCTTGTGCTCCCATAATTTCCAAGGCATCATGTTGCTATTGTGCTCCTCGCAGGCTATTTTAGTTGTGTGTTTACTACTCTTCCCAATAGACTGGGAGCTGTTCAAGGACTGGAAATGTCCTCTTCATATGGACCTAAATATAAGGTAGGCCGTTAATGTTTCTTGAATTAATAAACGTAGAGACTAATCCAGTTAGAGGCACCACCATAGCACATCATGGGAACCGGAAGTCATTCTAAATATTTCCTTTTCTCTCACTCTCCAGTCCAAGTTGCCAAGCTCTATACCTCCTTACCTCCTACATAACTTTTGACCCTTTTTTTATATTTCTATTTTTGACCAGTCTCACCCCCACCCCTATCCACTCTTCCTACTTCCCACCCCGACACCTACATCAACCCTAGAAGATTCAAAGGCAGTTCATGAGTGAAAAAGGAGGATTACAAACCCTAATAATTGAACACAGAAGAAACCAACCATATTCTTTCTGAGCCTAGCTCAGTGGTCGGCAAACTGCGGCCCCCTTGAGTGTGGCTCTTCCACAAAATACCAGTGTGGGTGAGCACGTACAGTGCGATTGAAACTTCATGGTCACACTCAAGGGGCCAAAGAGCCGCATGTGGTTCGAGAGCCACAGTTTGCCGACCACTGGCTTAGCCCATACATACAGCCTAGCAGGGAGCCTGGCATAGACTAACTGTTATTTGGAATTCATAACTTTGCTTAGGTTATCCTCTAGATCCATTTAGATCATCCTAGATTTTATAATGTTTGGGTAACCATATCCTGTAATTTACTAAGAATTTAACAGACAGGCTGAGACTTAATTAAACTTCCTTTTATACTTAACGCCACCACTGACATTGATGGTTACCAGAGCTGTTTTTTGAGAACAAGCACAGATGATTTGCAGGACCAGGGGTCGGATCTGGCTGAGACCACCTGAGGCCAGTAGCAGAAGCAGCTTGGAGGGCCCTCTAGTGACCTCCTCATAAACTTACCCCTTTATAATACTAAAATCTCCTCCCAGGGGTGGAGATTTCCCACCATTTTTGAACATTTCATGTACCTAGGCCCCTGTTTTCTACCTGCACTTGCTCAAGAATGTCCCCACCTATTCCTGCAATGATGAAGTTCACCTTGATGTTTATGCATGCTTGTCCTGGGTAGAGGACAGTCTGATCCGTGGTTTGGGGATACACCCCTTTGGGAGTGATCCCTTGGTGTGTTCTTGCTTGCCAGTTCACAATAAAGTTTCTTTTCATAAAATCACCTCAGGGTTGTCATTAGCCGGCAACTACTAAGTAACTGGACCTGGTTTTAGTCCGGTAACATTTCCACACAGGCCAATGGCCCAGAAAAGTTTTAAGCAAGGGAGAAAGAGCCATTAAATTTAAGTATGCAGTTTTGATTATTGAGGGGATGGAGCATTCTAGCTATTGAAATAAGACTATTTGGGGAACTAGATTGACCATAAGAATTTTAGTTACCAAAGTGTGACTAGAGAAGCCATAGAACTTTCTACAAGAAGGGAAAGAACCAGCCCTACAGAATGGCTCTGAAGGGACAGGAGAAACTACAGAAAAATTGTTATATTATTGTGCACTACAAGTTCTGCTCATTCAGCACAATTCCCTCATTTGTATGAAACTACAGTATTTTAGAGTTTAGTTGATCTGTAGTTAAGTAGGGAACAAAATTATAGGCATTTAATTAAAATAATTTTTATTTTGACTTGGCAGCTCTCCAACCATGAAGCTAATCTTTCTCCTCCTCCATGCCTCAGACAATGGGAGGGCCTTTGTAAGGCCCATGGGCCCTCTGTACTGTGCCTGTAGAGCCTAAGCAATAGACTTCATATACTCATTACACTCTCACAGCCAAAGTGCACTTTTAAAAATGTAAATCTGATCATGTGACTCCTCTATTATAAAGCATAAAGCATTCCATCAATCCTGGTCACCTTCAGGATAAAGTCCAAATTCCTAAATGAGCAAGCATGACCTTAACAGCCTGACCCCAGTTCCCTCTCCAGCCTCATCTCTTGCCTCTATCTGCCCCCATGTTCCACCATTTCTGGAATTTATGCAGGCAGGCAGGTACTTTAAAACTGTGGGGCTCTGGACATGGTTTTACATTATCTACAATATCCTTTCCTGTTTCATGTATCAAGTGCAATTTTTTATCCTTTTAAAGACTTTTTAAGAATATCACCAACTGCCCTAGCTGGTTTGGCTCACTGGATTGAGTGTCAGCCTGCAGACCCAAAGGTCCCGGGTTCGATTCCGGTCAAGGGCACATGCCTGGGTTGCGGGCTCGGTCCAACGTGCAGAAGGCAGCCAATCAATGATTCCCTCTGATCATTGATGTTTCTATCTCTCTCTTCCTCTCCCTTCCTCTCTGAAATAAATAAAAATATATTTAAAAAGAAGAATATTCCTCTCTGTAAGAAATCAATAAAATATATTAAAAAAATAAAATAAAATAAAAAGAAGAATATCACCAACTCTCTGAAACCTTCTCGAAGCTCCATCCCAATCCCTATTTAGAGTTTATCAACCATTCCCCTATTCTTGCTTTTATCATGTTCTGGTGCCTAAATATTTGTTACACGTCTGCCTCAGTATCTAGACTGAGAACTTCTTAAAAGCAGGGGCTAAATTTTATTCAAATTTGTTTCTCAAGCTTTAATAGTAAACCTAAAACTTGACAGATAGGCACTAAATAAACTCTTGTTGAATGAATAAATTTTAAACTGTAGTTGTCTATGGTAACAATATAAGCTACAATGATTTGGGGGTTGTAAAGAATATACATATTAAAAGAAGAAGCTTTAGGCCAAATTTGGTGAAGAGAGTTTAAGCGAAAAGTAAATTGAAGTAGTGATTACATTAATCACTTTGCACCCTAGACAATGTGAGAGAGACACAGAGCTAATAGGTTGTCTTGACATTAACCCATGGCAGGGTCCATAAAATATTATTGGATCAATTATATGATATTCAACAGAATCTGTGGAAGAAATAACAATTATCAGAGTCAGCATTTTTCCTCCAAAAAAATTAGGTCTAAAATCACACTTATTTTTTGCTTTTTTAAAGTTACTAGCCTGATAATTAAGGATGATGAGGTAGTTATAAATGAAAATATGTCAAAACACTTATTTGGATCATTATAATATCATTTTTTAAAAATAAATAAAGCCCTAGCTGGTTTGCTAAGTGGGTAGAGCATCAGCCTGCGGACTGAAGAGTCCCAGGTCAGGGCAAATGCCTGGGTTGCAGGCTCGATCCCCAGTAAGCGACATGCAGGAGGCAGCCAATCAATGATTCTCTCTCATCTTTAATGTTTCTGTCTCTCTTCCTTTCTCTTCCTCTCTGAATTCAATAAAAAAATATTTTTAAAAAAGAAATAAAAAATACTCAAATAAGAGTTAATTGCAGTAATATTATCTGAGAATACAACACTTCACCTCTCATCCATACCACAAGCTTACCCTGAATAATAGTCTACCATCTGGGTCAAAGGAGATGAGAGACACCCTCTGTGATATGTACTGAAAGCTAAGGGTAGAATAGGAACCCAGAGAAAAAGCCTTTAGCAATATTCCCTACCCAAAACTCGAGTAAAAGCAACTCACCACTAAAGGACTGTGAAGACTTTTACACCAGAGGTAATCATAGTAAGAACAACTACTCCAAATATGCATACAGTTGAAATATTTACCTTTGTATTAATGGTCTAACAAAAGGAGGTGCACAAATCCTTTTGTAAATAATATTTACTTCAGTCTCATCTGATCTTCAACATACCATCTCTGACATTTAATCAGAAATTATGAGACAAAAAAATCAAGGAAAACAACCATTGTCAATAGATAAAGTAGTCGATATAACCACACTTAGAGATAATGGAACTCCCATTAAAATAACTACAATTAATATTTTAAAGGAGCTAGATCAGGAGTCAACAAACTATGACCTTCCAGATAAACCCAGCTTGCTGCTTGCTTTGTAAATAAATTTTTATTGAACACAGCCATACTCAGTCATTTACAATTATCTATGGCTACCTTTGTACTACAGTGGTAGAATTGAGTAGTTATGAAAGAGCCTGTAAAGCCTAAAATATTTACTATCTGGTCTTTCACAAAAAGAAAGTTTGCTGACCTCTCATTTAATAAAAAGGTTGGCAATGAGCATTAGCAAATACAGAATTTCAGCAGAGAGATGGAAAATATAAGAGTTAAAAGGAAATGCTACAAATAAAAATTACATGAGATAAAGAATTCCTTCAATGGGCTCATCAGTAGAATGAAAGCAGATAAGAATACATTAGTGAACTTGAAAATATGTCCATGCTAATAGAAATTATACAAATTGAAATATGGAAAAATAAAATGGGGGGTGGGGGGTTAAAATCCAAGAGCAGTGGATGGTACCAAATGATCAATGGAAATCTCATTAGATTCCCAGAAGAAGATGATAGAGCAGAACCCAGGAAATATTGGAAAAACTAAATTTACCAGACACTGTCACATAGACCTGTAGTTAGTTTAATGACCATGCCCTATAATCTGGGATGACATAACTTAAACAGAAGGCTTTTATATTATAAAGAGTTCTGGCTTTCATCCTGTCCATTATACATTTTTGCTAATTACTTGGATGAAAATACAGGTTTACTAATATCAATTTTTGGATGACATTAATCTAAGGCAAAAATAATTATAGTGAGTGAAAGAATCAGAGTCAATAGTGTCTAAATAGGCTTGCTAGTGAAATGAGCTAAACTGTAGGTATAACCACAAACTTTAAATATATTATACAAACCTATAAAAATAAAGGATAGAAAAATAGGCTTGGCTAATTACATCATACATCCAAGATATGTTAAATTTACATGAATCTAAAACAAACCGATATCTTTGTTTAATGTAACTCCCAATAAATGGATATATTTTCAAGTGGTACTAGGAGAGGTACTGAATTTAAGGCAGAGTAAGAGTCCCTTTCTAGTCTTTGGCTAACCTATTAATATTGGTGGATGATTTGACAACTGCATTCTTAATGGGTAACTCCCAATAAATGGATATATTTTCAAGTGGTACTAGCAGAGGTACTGAATTTAAGGCAATCAGAGTTAGAGTCCCTTTCTAGTCTTTGGCTAACCTATTAAAATTGGTGGATGATTTGACAACTGCATTCTTAATGGGCAGACAAACTACATTATGTTCAAATATAAAAGGCAAAAATGATTTGATATCACATTAATAGAACAAGAAATGTTTAACTTGAGAAAAGACAGGGCAACCAAGATATTAAACAATTCTCACAAGTAGAAGGGAAATTAAACTTGTTTGTATGGCTTTAGGACACAGAATTAAAACATGAATAGAAATTTCAAGATGTCAAATTCTAGTTCCGTATGTTGAGAGACTTTCTGACAGAGCTGTCCATAGTGGAATAGCTGCCTTGTACAGACAAGAACTTCTCATCTGCACAGATGCCCACACAACAACTTTATAGTGCAGAGAAGGTCAAGCATAGGTTTAGTGATTGTATGCACATAGCCTTCCCAGATGCCTAGTCTACATTTCTATAATTCTGGAAAGAGGAATCCATATGGGGAAGAGAAGAGGGAAATACATTTATGGTGGGACCAGTCAGTAAAGTAGGATTGTATCAAGGGGAAAACATCTCACATTTCATCTTGGATATGTTGATTTTGAAGGGCCCCTCAGATAACCTAACAGAAATGTTAAGTTGGCAATTAATTATATTGTCTGGAGTTTAAAAGAAAGGTCTGACCTAGAGATAAGTTTAAGTGTATTTTTTGCGTAGCTTAATATAGCCCAATAGAAATATAATGTAAAATTGGTTTTGATAATATAATTTAACCCAACATATTCAAAATACTTACCATTTCAACAAGTAATCAATATAAATATTACTAACAAAGTAACTACATTCTTTTTGTTGTCATTTGTAGTAAGTCTCAGAAATCTGTTGTGTATTAGCACATCTTAATTCAGATACCTACATTCAATAGCTACATTTGGCTAGTGGTTGCCATACTGAACAATGCAGGCATAGATGTTCATTGAATTTCTCACAATAGATATAGAAAAGAAAAAAAAGTTTTAGAATTAAGCATTAAGAAAACCGAAGAAAAGAAAGCCAACAGAGAGAAAAGATCTGGGAAGGTCTATTGTTATGAGAGCCAAGAGAAGAGAGTGGAGATGTGCATGGCCAGTTATGTTAAATTCTGATGCAAGTTCAGGTCTGCAAAAGCACCTGTTAGGTACAGTGATGGAGAAGAACTGGCTGGGTTCCATTAGCAGGGCAGCAGCCATATGACAGTAGATTGAAAAATGACAGTCTGAACTCCACTCTTCTCAGAACGAGTAGTAGTGTGCTCAGACATCCTGGCTCTCTGCTCAGTTTGCCAAGGGGTTTGGATCTCAGTTGGATAATCCATTAAAGGAAAAGCACAATTGGCAGGCTTCAGGGTGTCATCTCAGGAGACTCTGTGCAAGGCACAGGAATGAAATAGCTGCCATGCCTCCCTTTTATGCACATGATAGTCTTTCGTAGTGGATTCTTTCAGAAGATGTAAGCTTTCTTCTTGTTCTTCAGTCATACATGGGATAAAAATGGTTCAAAGCATAAAATAGGGCATTTCATTCTTTTAAAGGATTCCCTGGACCTATTTGGGCAAGGATGGGACAGGGGAGCTCTTCATGCACAGAACTGTGATTTTGATGGTGACTTCAGAACTCACAGGTAAGCAACAGGTGAATGGATGCCCTGTGGTGACCACAAGGGAAGAAAGCCATGTGGGTCTGTGATTCAATCTTAGCTCCATTCATGATAATTTCTCTCAGCTAAAAGTAGTGCTAAGCCCTATCTAATTATAAGACACTGTTTTAAAAGTCACATCTGCACGTTCTGCCATCCACAGCAAGGACATGGCTAGTTCCCCAATGCTCTCTCTTAGGGGCTCATCTCCAAGATACTCTCTCATTGCTATCTGCAGAGCTGCCTTCATCGGCTGGAGACCCCAACACTACCACCACTGCAACTGAACACATCCCCTGGGAAAGAAATGGTAGAGAAGAGAATGAGATTTTCACATGGCTTAGACCCAGATGTTGCCTTGGTCCTGAAGCATTGGAGCCTCTGAATAAAATTTCATATTCAGGTCAGTAAGTTCAAATGAAGAACACATAATAATTCTATTCTATGGGCCCATTTACCTTCAGTTGACACCCGGATCTGCTGTGCTCATTCATTTACTTGCACAGCATGGTGTAAGAAAAAAAAAAGAGACCTGCATTCCAGCTCAGTGGGATATTGAGCAAAACCAGTTCCTTTTCTGGAACTCAGTCATCTCATCCTTTCTGTCTCTGACCTGATCTGATCGTACCTTCAGTGGTTCAATGCTCTCAGGTTCCCCTACTACCCAGGCCCCCCTGAGATCTCTGCGCTCTTGAACGCTGTTTTCTCCTGCCAGTTCACTCGGAGGATTCATGATGGCTGTGGTTGCCATAGGAATGATTCATCTATCATAAAGGTAGCTGCATGCGATCACACATACTCCAAGGAGAGCTAAAGAGGGGGATGTGATATTCAGAACCTAGAGATGGATCTGTATGGAAAGTGGACGACAGCTTAATGAGAGGGGAAGATAGAACACACGAGTTTTCTATAGCTCTCATGTGCGTGCGCACTTCTCAGGAAGCATGAGTGCTCATCCACTGTCAAATATGCTGCCCGTGGTCCCTTCCATGCCCACTCGAGACGCTTCCTCCACAAAAATAGAATGTAATGGGTAAGCTGTAAGGAGGCACCCCCCATCCTTGCCAGCCAGTTGATGAAATAGCCCGGGGTGATCCCAGACACCATGCCCCAAGCATCCACTGCAGGCTGCTTGTTTATGATAATTCACTTTTCATTTACAAGAAAGGACTGGGGATGATTTTGAAAAGATTTTTTTTCTACATGGATTGTTTTCTACTTGAACTTGCCAGTTTCATTCTTGAGGTGGACAGTTTTTATTATTTTTACTATACTATAATTTAACGACCAATACTTCAACAGTCCGGTTCTTCTTTTCTCTCCCTAATAGGACTTCACACCAGCCTGAACCCTAAATCCAACCCCAGACTTTGAAACTCAGTTATGAACTGAACATCCTACCAATCCTGGTCATAAACAGACATAGATGACCACTCTCTCAACTCTAGCCATGGACAAAACCCAAATCCAGGCCACAGACAACCCTAGATGAGGCCAAAGAGTGGCCACCACTAACCAGAGCCAGTTACTTCACCATGACCCCGGAAGGGAGCGAAGGAGGGGAGAGGTGGGCAGTCAGTGCAGGCAAGTCCCACACGAGGACACAGCTCAACGTGCATGCCTTCCTTTCTAAGGATGTTGGATCAGAAGCATTTTTATTATGAAATAGAATACATTCAGTTGACTGTTTCCTAGCAACAGGATGCCAATAATCTGGCTATAATTCAGGGATTCATCTTCTCTGTGATGAAGAAGCTGGGAGCAGCAGCGGGGAAGAGAAGGGGGCGAGGCAAGGCTTCCTGGCATGAGGCAGAACTTACAGTGTGGTTTGAGGATGAGGAAACCAAGCCTGCAGACTCTTTGAAGCAGGGATTCATCCTACTGCTGCTGCTGCTGGCTTCTTGCTTCTGAATTAATTACTCATGTTGAAGGGCCCAATTTGAAATCGTATGGTATACTCTTGAATCACACACAGAGCTCGCTCTGCGCACAAAACATTGGCAGTAGAAAGCAAATAAGGACAGGAACAATAAACTTTGCCTGGCGTGTTGGCCGGGCTATGGAAATGCTGTAATCACTAAGTCTGGTGGTTAGGTCCCAGAGACATTATCCAGTGACTCGCTCCCACTCGTTTTTAGCACCTGCAAATTTATTACATAAGATATTATTTTGTACTCAATTTAATTAGTTAGAACTATTTGTAGTCATTTGAAATACACTCCACGTTGATTAAAATAATTAATGTAGGGCTACTAAATATTTACCTAAGATATTAATCCAGGGGGGAATTTGATAAATTTAATTAGCAAGCACTAATTATTGTTATGATAGGAGTTAGGGTTTAATAAATATAATTACAGAGAACAAATGACGGCTTCTTAATTAATAGATACTAGTTGCAAACACAAGAGCCATTATCATATTTTCAAGCAGGACATGCTATTCAGCACACCTTCCAGATGTCAACTGTAACAGCAATGGTGACTTACAAGGACAGGAGTGAACACTTATATAGTGTTTTGCCATTGGGCATAGTTTTAATTGTTGTTAACATATGAATCATTTAATCCTTATAACAGCCCTGCTATTCTCCACATTTTACATATGTAGAAGCTGAGGCACAGAAAGGCGAAGTACATTGCCTAAAATTACCCAACTGGAAAGTGGCAGAGCTGGCATCTCATCCCCTGTAGTTTAGGTCAAGGGTTTATGCTCTTAACTACTATGTGTAGTTCCTAAATCACAAGAGCAAACAACACCAAAAACAAAAATAAAAAGTGTGAATGTCCAAAAAAGTACAGCAACCCAAATCCCAAGTCTACATTGCTATTCAAGCAGAATAGCCTTCTGATCTTGGCAGATGCCATTTACAAGATTAGAAAGAGTGCAAAGAGGTGCAAAAGGCACATGGCCTTTAGTCATTGACCATTTTGCTGAGGCTTGGGTGTAGAAAGGCTCAATGCTATGGACTGCACTCCAATGGTACTCAGCGGTGCTTCCTGGTCTGGGCCATTCTGCACATGCATTCTACTGGGGAATCATGCATTCTGCTGGGGAATCTTCCAACACCATGGTGTTTACAAGGTTGGGGTATCATAAGTCTCTAACGTAATAACATTTAGACAAAATATAATTTGTACTCCAACAAATCATGGGCACGCTCCTCATTCAGTTTAGGATATTTAAGGCCAAACGTCCCTTCACCATAACCAAAATGGTCCTGAATCACTGCCTACCTGAACAGACACAGCAGGTGCCACATGACCAGATCCTGACCTCTCACATTTCCTGTTAGGAAATGCCCCTCCTTAAGAAGGTCTAGCTTATTGCTAGGATGATATCATTATAGGGATTTGATAATGTCCCTGAGTTCTGGTAATGAATTCACACTCCCCTTTGTTCAGGGGATATATCTGGAAGGGGGATGGTTCTTACCTGGGGACAATTACATGGCTAATGCATGCCAATGAGCCTTTTATGGCACCGGAGAAATAGTCAGCATTGGTTTCATAATAAAGGAAAAAGTCAAGAAGATTTATAATAAAGGAAAAAGGAAAGAAGACTTTTGGAGTCAGTGTTCAGAATCCCCTTTTGGAGTCTGTGTTTCAGGGTGTTTAGTGGAACAAGCCTAACCCATGCACTTGAAAAGAATGTATATTCTGCTGCTCATGTATATTATGCACTAAAAGATCAATTAAGTCCTGGTCAATTAAGATCTGGTCTAATGTGTCATTTAAGGCCAATGTCTCCTTGTTGATTTTCTCTCCAGATGAATCCGTTGATGTCAAGGGGGTATTAAGTCCCCTACTATTACTGTCTCACTGTCGATTTCTCCCTTTCTGCCCATCAATATTTGTTTTATATATACAGTGCTCCCACATTGGATACATAGATGTCTACAAGAGTTACATTCTCTTGCTGGATTGATCCCTTTATCATTTTAAAATGCCCCTTTTTTGTCGCTTGTTACAGCTTTTGTTTTAAAGTTGATTTAGTCTGATATAAGGGTTGCTACCCAGCTTTTTTTTTCCTGTTTCAGTCTCTGTGTGTATTTTAATCTGAAGTGAGTCTTGTAGGCAGCATATCCATGGGTCTTGTTTTGTTTTATCCATTCAGCCCTCTGTCTTCTGGTTGGAGCATTTAGTCCATTTCCATTTAAAGTAATTATTGATAGGTCTGCAAGTTATTGTCATTTTAATAATTGTTTTCTGATTGCTTTTATAGTTCTTATCTCTTCCTTTCTTCTTCTCTTGCCCTCTTTCCTTGCATGCTGATGACTTTCTAGAGGGTTATGCTGGGAGCCCCCACCCCCCGCCCCCGCTTTTTTTTTTCCTTCTTGCATATCTCTTACAGAATTTTGGTTTGTGGTTACCATGTGCTTCATATATAGCAAGCCATGTTTCTAGCAGCCTTTTTAAGGTTGATGATCCTACATTCAAACACATTCTAAAATCACTGCAATATTTACTCCCCATTTACGTTTTTGTCATTATTTTTGCTTCTTTTGTGTGTTTGTACATATTTCTTTATTGTTGTAATTATACATTATCTTTCTACTTTTATCTTTTGACCTTTTCTTCTTAAAAAAGTCCTTTTAACATTTCTTGTAATACTGTTTTAGTGGTGATGAACTACTTTAGGTTTGTGTGTGTGTGTGTGTGTGTGTGTGTTTTGTCGGAGAAACTCTTTAGCTCTCCTTCTATTTTAAATGATAGCCTTGCTGGGAAGAGTAACTTATGTGTCCATTGATAGATGAATGAATAAAGAAGCTTGGGTAGATGTGTACAGTGGAATATTCTCAGCCATAGAAAATAATGAAATCTTACCATTTGTGGCAACATGAATGGACCTAGAAGATATTATGCTAAGTGACATAAGCCATAGAGAGAAAGACAAATATCACAAATATCACTTATATGTGGAATCTAAAAAATAAAATAAATGAATAAGCAGAACAGAAACAAACTCATATGTACAAATCAACGGTCACCAGATGGCAGGGGGTCAGGGGAATGGGTGAGAAAGGTAAAATGGATTAAGAAAAAAAATTGCCAGTTATAAAAATTGTCACAGGTATGTAAAGTATAGCATAGGGAACACAGTCAATAATATTATAATAACTATGTCATATCAGTACTAGACTTATCCAAATGAGCATTTCGTAAGGTATATAAATCTCTGATCACTATGTTGTATATGTGAAACTAATATACTATGTATGTTGACTGTAATTGAAAAATAAATTAAATAAAAAGAATTCTGTCTTTTAGTTGTGTCTTTGGAACATTGTGGAGTGTCAGGGCTTCATTCATGAGGCAAACGTAATTGTTATCAAGAATGGGGAGCGGTGGCATTAAAGGGTTGCTGCCAAAATCCAGACTGTCTGAGGCCCAGGTCTTCCTATTCGGAGCAGCGTCGGGGGCTGGTGCCAGAGAGCAGAGCAAGGCTGAAGATCCTCTCTCGGGCTCAGGTTGGTTGAGAAGAAATGGCATTTCTCCCTACAGCAAATCCAGAAAAACAGTTTAATCTGTTAAGGAAGCAACATGGGAGGGGGGGAATAAAAGATGAGAAAAAACAATAAATAGTAAAAACAATAAACAGGAAGCTGGAAAAGACAGGCCTGGATGTGCAATCCTTCTTGTGCCTGTTAAATGAACCCTGGTGGGGATGAGGAGAGAGAATTATCCTATTTATATATTGAAAGAAATTTTAAATATGCATAGGCAGGGAGAGAGGCTCCACAGAGGCTGAAATGCAAAACGCATGTGGTCTGTGCACTTGCCCTTCCATCATCTCCCAGTGCCATTAGCAAGTACCTTGCACCAATTTCTGCAAAGCGTCTTCTAAAACTCAGAGCCATCGTTGTACTTACTCAGCATTTCTGTCTTTAAAAAGCAATTCTATTTTTATAAAGAAATGGTTTTTCCCTTGCAAAACCCCTCATAAATGTATTCGTGCAGAAACATAGCTCACAGGTCAATACTGATGCATGCACACATAGACACATACACATGTGCATGTGCACACACACATATACCCTCCACCCCTACCTGGCCGCTACAACACTCTCCTGGCTGCTAGGCACTGACCTGGCTGCTAGGCACTGGGTCAGTAGGCAGTGTAGTTTCATCACACGCACAAGGGAAGAAAACGGCATGCTCCCGTGCAGGGAGACATGGGAGCATAGATTACCTGCCACAGGAAACCTGTCATCATTCAGTTGATCATCGTCACTATGGGAACATGTAAGAGACAGAACACTGACCAAATTTCCTTATGAATATACTTCATCCACACTTAGAAAATAATTCTTTGTCCCACACAAATGTCTACTTCCTTACAAATCTCCCCACTCACCAGCCCCACCAAGCACACACCATCTCCTCTAAAATATCAGGGGCTGCGGTCTTCAGTGGCTTCACTGAGTACAAACCAATTATTCAGCGGCGGCTGCTGGCTCCCCAGCCATGGACCAACACTGCAAACTCCAAAGCAGGTCCTGAGGAGAGAGGAACTGCTATAGGAACACAAGCCCTTACTTTTTCCCCTGCCACTAACCTCTCCCCTTTTCTCTGTATCTCCTGGGGACACACAAAGTCTCTTAAGGAGGTCTGTTGCTTGGTAAGAATTGGTCACTGACATGAGTACTATTTTGGGAAAGTCCCCATTCTCTGGATATTTATAGGAGAGACTATGTTAAATATCATGGAACATTTGCTAATGGAAATTCAAGACTTTCTGATTTCTGCAAGCTTCCATTTGAGAATTAAAATATAGAGACGAAATGGAAAAAGAGGAGGGACCAATTATAACAACACATACAGTTACCCCAATGTTAGCACAGTGTCTGTTGTGTGTCAATTCTTTAAGTAGGGGATCTCAGACAATCTAGCTAACTAGCTTGGCCATTGACCCAAGACCCAGGAGGGAGCCCTTTGACAAATCCCTGACCTGCTTGCAGGCCCAAATGCATTCTGTGGGGTTGGCCTGGCTAACACCTCTGCCCCCTTTAAGGTTAGCACCACTTCCTCTAGAAATCTGTCTCAGATGCTTCCCTTCTGATGTCGATCAACGGAAGTTTGGAAGGAGAGGAACAGGAGGGCAGGAAAGATGCCTGGTTCTGTACTGACGTGTGGAGTTGGTGGTTTCCATGGAGAATCCAGGTGATAGTAAGTGGTGACCAGTCAGCCCTCTGGCCTGAATATCAAGGCAGAAGACTGGGCGCAGAAGCCACTAGGAAGCTCCCAGCATGTGAACCTTCCTGAAGGCATTAGCGTGGAGGGTTCCGCAGGGACCGTGCAAGGCTTACTGCACCCCTGGGCCGCCACAGGGCAGAGGGCAGGGGAAGTCAGAATTCTATGTGAAGAGTGCTCTGTCCTGCCAGACTCATGATACTGGGACAGTATGAATCATCGACACTGTAATTGCGTTAATGTAACATTTCTCCCTGAGAATCCAGGGAAGTGCTTACACCCACATTAAGCTTTCAAGCAATCAAAGACCAGAAAAAAAGACAGCCTGAATGAAAATGGCATTAGTGTGTGAAAAACACTTTTAAAAAACCACTGAGGAGACATTTCACCAGGTTGTCTACAATTCACATCTCCAGCCTGAACAAGGGCTTGCGAAGGCCTAATAAAGGTGTCTTCCTCCCTGAGGAATTAGCACTGAATAGTCCACTGCCTTCATCTGTCTGTGGCATCTATCCTAGAAACAACTCCCCTTGACTGCCATGAAGTAACTGCATTTCCTTAGTGTTGATTTGCAGGTGAGAAGCTGAGGGGCCTAGAACCCAGGTCTCCATCTAGACCCAATGATCACCAACCACCAATGGACCAGAGGGTGGTCCGAATGAAAGCTACAGCTGCCATCTCTGTGGGTGCCCTGGGGCCCACCTCTTCCATCTTCCTTGAAGCCTCCCTCACAGTGATTCAGGTGGGGATCATGACGCCAAGAAATCACTTCTCCAATGGTAGCAAACTAAGAGTTTAGTAAAAAAAATGAAACGATGGCCAACTAGCTTGAAGGAGGTCCTATAAGTCTTAAGTCCCCTCTCCCCAATTTCCATTTACAAGGACATTTGTGGAGTCTTGCAGGTATTGGCTTCTCTGTCCTTTTCTGATGGGGCTATCACAACCTGCTCTAACGATTTACATGCCTGTCTGAGACTTTCCATGTGGCTCACCTTCCACAATGCAACTTTAAAATGACCTCTCTGTGGCTGACAGTGCCAGTGAACTACCACCACCCAGATGCAAATGCCCAAAAGGTCAAGGAACCTTCCTAGACACTTCCTTGGGCCTCACATATTGGTGCCAATATGTCCCTGAGGATACCATCCTTGACACATCACCTATAACTAACCCTATCCCTGTTCAGAGCCCATGTTTTTCTATCAGAATATGAAATGTTGTTAAATGTTGCCCCACTGGAGTGGCTCAGTGGTTGAGCATCGACCTATGTACCAGGAAGTCCAGGTTTAATTCCTGCTCAGGGCACATGCCCAAGTTGTGGGCTTGATCCCCAGTAGGGGGCATGCAGGGGGCAGTGGATCAGTGATAATGGCTTACAAGGGCCCTCATGATCTGGTCACTCCCTCTCTTGCAAGATATAACCCCTATTGAAAGCTACAGCTGCCATCTCTAATGATTGTTAAAATATAGAGACGAAATGGAAAAAGAGGAGGGACCAATTATAACAACACATACAGTTACCCCAATGTTAGCACAGTGTCTGTTGTGTGTCAATTCTTTAAGTAGGGGATCTCAGACAATCTAGCTAACTAGCTTGGCCATTGACCCAAGACCCAGGAGGGAGCCCTTTGACAAATCCCTGACCTGCTTGCAGGCCCTAACAATCACTATTTCTAGAAGCACAGTGCTCAGGTAAAGTCGTGTTGTCATTCCCATCTCAACCACTCTCCACTCACCTGAGCTCGTTTTCACACCTCTGTGAGAGAGCTCAGTGTGCTGTCTATGGATGGGAAGCCCTTCTCTGTCTTCTATGCCTAACCCACCTTTCCAGTCTCAGTTCCAGGTTCAGTCACCTTCTCTATAAAACCTTAATCAAGACCCGCTTTGTCCAGTTGTAAGAATTAAATAGGGCGATTCAAGTGAAGTCCTTTGCATGGAGCACTGGTGTATAGTCAAGAAATACAGCCTTATGACACCTTTCCGGGCTGGACCCTGCAGGTAAAGTGAGGCGCCTGGTGTCACCTCTGAGGCCCCAGGACTCAGTCGCTTGCTGCCACTGCAGCTCCTCCTTATGCTGTGTATTAATTCTGTTAATGAACGTTTACTAATCCCCATTGGGGAAGCAACAGCAAACAAGACAGTCCCAGGGCCAGCCACTTGGAGATCACAGCCCATGGGTTCCGTGTGATAAATAAACAACTGTAGAGTAGGAGGTTCGAACACTAAAAGACGAGGTATGAGAGCTCTGGGGGCATAAAAGGAAACATGTGACCCAGACCTGGGCTGGGGAAGGCAGGTTTCTGGGAGGAAGCGCTGGCTTAGTAAAGCTGAGGGGAGGGGGGTTGCTCAAAACATACTTTGTGAAGGATCCATAACTTGGAAGGGGAGAGAGAGGAAGGAGTCAGGACAATGCCTCACTTAGGGCAGGAACAACTTGTCTTACCTTTCTTTGCATTCCGAGTCTCCACACACATACACACGAAGCCCACACTCACACACAGGCACACACAGGCACTACCTCAGGGCTTATCTTTGTTCTGCCCATAAGTGTCAAGGTGTGAAGAATGAACCTTTTATCCTACATTTCGGAGGTATTGTCTGTGTCTGGATTTTTTTGTTTGGGTGCTGATAGGAATCCAAGTCATTAACCCCACTAAGGACCTTTTTATTTATTTATTTTTTCCTGAAAAGGTAAGTGGGACTAGGACGTACTCAGAGGAAGAGCTGAGGGAAAAGAATAAAGGGGTCACATGATAAGCATTCAACACAATTTCCTTCCCTGGCTCCTGAGCCAAACCTTCCAGGCGGCGAGTGTAATGAAATTGTGCGCTGTGTGTGTAGTCACCCTCTATGCTGTCAGGGAGAAACCATTGTTTTAAGACAGTGGTTCTCAACCTTCCTAATGCCACGACCCTTTAATACAGCTCTTCATGTTGTGGTGACCCCCAACCATAAAATTATTTTCGTTGCTACTTCATAACTGTCATTTTGCTATTGTTATGAATCGTAATGTAAATATCTGATATGCAGGATGTATTTAGGTGACCCCTGTGAAAGGGTCATTCGACCCCCAAAGGGGTCGCGACCCACAGGTTGAGAACCACTGTTTTAAGAGCTTGTTCCAGGCACTAGGCATGGGGACAGGCTCCTGGGTCTTGGGAGTGATGGGGTGGGGACCATTGCCAAAGAAGGGGGAGGGGTGCTCAGCAAAGACCCAAAAAGCCTGTCAGGGAGAACTGAACTCATTAGCATCAGCTTCTGCTGACTCCTCATCCACCTTCTACAGGAAGGGACTGCTAACATGTTGCAGATGGCCTGCTCACCCAGCTCACGTGGCTGGGCTGTGGCTGATAGGGGGCAGTCACCGCTCACATGGCACACCCCCTGCCAGCTGAGAGCTCTCCAGGCGCTCTGCTCTGCAAGGCGCCTCCCATCAGCCTCTGCGGACACACCAGGGACACTGGTCCCCAGGCCAGACACCCCACTCATTGTAACGGTCAGGTCAGCCCTTTGCTCTGTCACCGCTGCAGAAGGCGGCCCTGCTCAAGGATATTAAGGGTCTAGCAGGGAGTTGAGAAAAGAATAGAGTGTAACAACCAAGAAGGGCCCTTGGGAGACAAGAGCAGCTTTATCTTTTTCAAGGTCCAATGACACTATGAAAGCATGAGGCTCCTTGGGAAAAAATTATCATCAATTTGAAGATCGTTACAACAGAGCATGGAATCAAGCCTGGGACCCTTCTGACTGGGGCTGTTTGACCATACCAGCTGCACACCCCAAAGTCAGCCCTGCTTAGAGGGCATAATCCCAAATCCATATCTTATGATGGAGAAGACTGAAGCCAGAATGTTCAGTCCTGAGTATTTTCACGCTCCAGGAGCCTCCGCACTGTGGTTCCTTAGCCACAACCTGACCATTTACCAGGTGTGTGACCCAGACAAGTTACTTAACCTCTTCCTCCTTCAATTTCTCACCTGTAAAATGAAGATAATAATAATAGTACAGCCCAGGCTGGGTAGCTCAGTTGTGTTGAGCATCATTTTGATACACCAAGGTTGCAGGTTTGATCCCAGGTCAGGGCACATACAAGATTCAACCAATGAATATATAAATAAGTGGAATAACGAATCAGTATCAATGCTTCTCCCCCCCCTCTCTCAAATCAATAATGAAAAAAAAATAGTACAGACCTCAAAGATTGGTTGTTAGAATTAAAGAAGGTAATGAGGTACAGAATTTAGAAGAGTGACATAGAGTAGCTCTAAGTAAAATATCATAATTTAAAATATCAGTAATAGCAGCCATAATGGCTGTGGTATTTCAATACATACCTCCACTTGTCTCCTTCGGCGACCTTTGCTTTTCTGCATGGGGACAGAACACCTCCGAGAGGCCGCCCTTCGCCAGCGCTGACTGAGCTCCCTGGGTGTGGTCAGAGGTGGAGGGATTAGGGCTGGAAAGGTGCATGAGGCCCAGAGGAAGGCTAGACTCGGAAAAAGCTGACTTCAGCATCCCTGCTCCAGGTGCCCTGTACCATTCCCTCCTGTTAAAGATCGGGCTTAACAAAAGCAAACCCTGCCTTTTGCAACAACGTAAAGGAAGACCGGGCTGAGCTGTGTGAAGGCAGAGCTTCTCCACCTGCCTCAGCTGCTGTAGGATCTCCTGGGGTGCTTGCCAACGACTCAGATTTCCGGACTCCAACCCAGAACCAGTAAATCAGAAGATCCTAGGGTGGGACCCAGAACTCCATCCTAATAAGCATCCCTGGCAATGCTTATTTCACACCACAGTGTGTGAACCGCTGCTCAGGGTTGCCTTGAGGGGGGCGTCCCTACGTCTCCCATTGGGATGTGTAGCTCTGTGATCATCTTGCTGGGACAGGACACCCAGCGGGGGACCATTACAGCATGTTGGTTGGTTGTCAGACGGTTCGCTGCACACATCTCACATCTAACGCACATGAAGGCCGACTGAGGTGCCAGCTGGTCAGACCAGCCCTTCTGTGCTGGATCCAGGAGGACCCCAGCGGGGGTCCCAAGAGGCGTCCAGAGACGTGGAGCATGTGTGCAGTGTCTTACTCTCCTGTAGTCTCCAACTCTAAGAAATCTCTTCAAATCCTGGCATTTTCTTGGGCTTCACGCCTTACCGCTAAAGCTTCTGGGCTCTATCAAGGGGCCTTTTGCAGCCCGCTTTAAACAAACTTCAAGTGGGTGAAGCTGGACCAAAGGTACAACCTTCCAGTAACAAGAGGGATAAATCCTGGGGATGTAATGAACAGTGTGGTAACTATAATTAGCAATACTCTCTGTATATTTCAAAGTTGCTAAGTGAGTAGATCTTAAAAATTCTCATCACAAGAGAAAAAAAATGCATAACTATGTGAGGTGATGGATGTTACCTAGACTTCATGTGGTGATCATTTCACAATATACACATACATCAAATCATTATGCTTTGTATCTTACATTCATACAATGCTATATGCCAATTACATCTCAATGAAACTGGGAAAAAATGTGTCTTCTTATGACACATGGGATCAAAGATTGCTTTAATATAGTAGTTTTCTCTGCAAGTGGCAGGCATTACGCACTAGTCAGGCTATATGCCAATTACATCTCAATGAAACTGGGAAAAATGTGTCTTCTTATGACACACGGGATCAAAAATTGCTTTAATATAGTAGTTTGCTCTGCAAGTGGCAGGCATTACGAACTAGTCAAGGTGGCCTGCAGGGCCTTCCTGTCCATCACTCAGGGAAATGGAGAGCAAACCATTTGAATCCAGATTCTGGTCATCTTGGTGTCTGGGGGTTGCTTTATCATCCTGCATTATGTCCTTCTCTCCCCAGCACCCTTACTTGTTTCTTTATGTGTGTATTTATTTATATGTTTTATTGACTTCAGAGAGAGGAAGGGAGACAGGAACAGAGATAGAAATATCAATGATGAGAGAAAATCATTGATCAGCCACCTCCTGCACGCCCCCTACTTGGGATCGAGTCTACAACCCAGGCATGTGCCCTGACTGGGAATTAAACTGTGACCTCCTGGTTCATGGATTGATGCTCAACCAAAGAGCAACACCAACTGGGCATGATATACCCCCTTTCAAAGCACTTAGCTTAGATTCTACTTATACCACTTTTTAGCAAATTGTCAGAAATTAAAGCTGACTTGCTTACTGTTTTTGTCTGGAGTTTCTAAAGACCCTACTTTAGTCCATGGACACTGTATTTGTAAGGGAGGCACAAGGAAGCCTGGGGATGTCCCAGCATGCACTGCAGGAATGGGAGTAGGGATGGGAGGAAGTGAGGCTTGTGCACCAGGGGGGCCCTCATGGGGCTCCAGATGCGTAGGTGGTTGCTTCAGGACACCCTTGAGAGTTGATGTCAACTAAGCAAGCTTCCCGAAGAGTGGATCCAAGCCTGTTCCCACTGCCAGCCCCCACCCCACACAGTCCCCTGTATGACCCAGAGCTTTTCCTAGAAGCCTAGGCACTGCATCTGTCAGCACCAAACCTGCCCATGGACTGCGGAGGTGGCCAATGCGCACAGAATGAGAGAAGAAAAATCACAGGCCCACCTCCCCCAAAGCTTGATTTTTCATTATTTCGATTCACAGTGCTTCTCGCCAGGTTTTGTTTGTTTCGGTTTTTATCCTTAGTATGTCTTGGCTCATATTTCCACTAGCATGTAAGTTTTATGAAGGAAGGACTGGGATTTATTTGCTCACATTTGAACACCATGAAACCTATAGGTGCTTAGGTGTGGTTATGAGATGAAAGAATGAAGAAATGAACTCACGGAATGTAACCAATTTTGATGGTTAGGTGATGGCAGGTGCTATCCGGTTGAAACAGAAGAGTTAACAATGACCCGAGGCATAAGAAAATGTGTTGAAATTATTTTCTTTAAAATGTCAAAATGTACATGAACCGTTACTTTAATTGTTTGTTCTAATAAAGAAACAGGCAACAGTATAAAATGTAAACATAACAAGGAAAAGCAAATGATGGGCCAGTGGCAATGCTCAGAAGAAGGCAATGCCAGGCCCAGGGAAGGGGGAGGGTCTCAGAGGAAGGTGAGCTCCTAGGTCAACAACCAAGAGGACATCCTCTCTTCTGAGAAGACTCCCTGGCCGCCGGGGCTGGGCCGAGCATGCACATAGCACTGAAGAGGATGCTCATCATGGCACTTGCCACAAGATGTTTTAATACCTGTGTTCTTGCCCTTGAGGCCCTGAAAGACCACAGTGTATCCATTTCTGAATCCCTGGACTCCAGCACAAAGTAGGTTCTCATTAAAAGGTGGCTGAACAAAAGTCTGAACAAATTAATCAGCAGGTCTTTCCAGGTAGGAGGAGTGGAGTGAGCAAAGGCTCATGGGAAGGAGTGTATGCTTCCTTGCTGCTATAAACATGACCTCTGGACAATTCAAGGTCATAGTGACAGATGCACCTTAAGTTTGTGGTCCTAGCAAAAAGCAGCATTAAGAAACCATGACCCCCCCCCCCCCGCCCCCCAGCCTGAAGGTGTCTTTGCTGTTGCATCTAGGGCAGTGATGGCGAACCTATGAACTCATTTTTTGGGTTGATTTTTCTTTGTTAGATGGCATTTAAATATATAAAATAAATATCAAAAATATAAGTCTTTGTTTTACTATGGTTGCAAATATCAAAAAATTTCTATATGTGACACAGCACCAGAGTTACGTTAGGGTTTTTCAAAATGCTGACACGCCGAGGTCAAAAGGTTCGCCATCACTGATCTAGGGCATAAAGCCTTAAAGGCATTGCTGTTTCCTCAATAATTTTGTGAAAAATGGGTCCCCATTTCTTCATCTCTCTTACTGGGGCTTTCCCTACAGGTGAAGAAACAAAAGGGTTCTAGCTACAGTGAGGGAAAGCTGGATTCTGCTTCAGATAATGAGATTCTGGGGGTGCAGAATAAACCCTGGGCACATAAGATGTACTAGGAAGAGGTTAGGTCAGGGATGGGTGGTCATGGCCCCAGCCTTCCTCCCACTCTCTCTTCCTCAAAGGATTTTCAGAAGAAACAAACTCTTGTGCTTTCTCACCAGAACCTAAACCAGAGGCATCTGCTTTTATCTTTCTGAGCTGAAAGGCTTTTTAAGCTCCCTACTGTTTGTTTTGGTTTATTACTGAAAGGCTAAACCATAAAAAAAAATTCATTGTTGTGGGTATTTTCCAGTTGAGATGAAATATTTAACAAGGGCGAGGTGGGGAGGAGGAAGTTTGATGAAAATACCATTTTTTAAAGGTCAGAAAATGCAAAAGCCCATTACTTTAATATTGTTTATTCTCACGAGAGGCAAAGTATTCAGAGCCCCCCCCCTCCCCGCGCCCAGCTTCTGTGCACAAAAGCACATGTGTCAGGTCCACCCCCCAAAAGCACAACTGGGATCCACCCAGCCCAGAAAATGAGGGGCAGCCTCCTAGCCAGCAGGAAAGTCCTACCACAACCTGCTCACCCTGCTGTGTATCCTCTCTGCCCATGGGCTCTCCCAGCTCCTCCCTCTCTGTTCCAGCCAGGCAAAAAGATATGTCCTCACACAGATGGTCAGGGTTAGCTCTCTGTGTCAGAGAGTCATGCCAGTCTTCGTGACATGGCAAATCCCACCCACCCTTTCCAGGCTTGGTACAATCCCCCTCCTCCAAGGAGCCTCCCTAGTTATCCAGCCAGAGCTCTCATAGGGACACATGGCCACGCTGGGCATCTGCTCGGGGCTCAGCCCCCCTTTCAGGCTGTGAGTGTCTCAAGAGCAGGGGCCCCGGCAGTCTGTATAACTTGGTGTCTCCACACAGCCATCATTCTGTATTTTTTTAGTCACTGAATTCATGGAGAAATGAGCGAGGCCTCTCCTCTCTGCAGCATTTGCGCCACTATTGGTATGAAAATTAAATCCATAGAACATGCCAAAGCACTCTGCATAATGGATGCATCTTCTGATTGGATTATAATTAAAATACGATTTCTTTGTGTGCAATAACACAGTTACCTCGATTGGCAGAAGGGAGATGGCAGATGTAATGGATAATTGATGAACAGTTTGCATGTTGCCATAATCTATATCCTATTAGGTTTCCTGTTTCAAAGGAGAGCTTAGAGGAGCATCCCAAGAACCTGCTGTTAAATTATCATCCCCAGTTGCAGGTGGATGATACAGTGTGAGGAATTGGAAAAATGGAACGAGATGACAGAAGAGGGGGGCACGGAGCAGGACCATGTGGGGGCAGGGAGAATGAGACTGTTCCTCAGACACCACAGAGAGGTCTGAGGATGAGTCCTGAGCAGCCAGAGAAGGGGGGGGGGGGGGGGGGGGGGCTCTACACACATTCCAGGCCAGAGCTGTCCAGTACGGTGGCCCCAGCCACGTGTGGCTCTTTGCACTCACAATGGGGGTGGTATGAATTAAGATGTGCCCTAAGTGCAATCAAACCTACATTTTTAAGATCTGGAATGCAAACAAGAAGGCAGGTTGTCTTACCTATGATTTTTACAGCGATTGTATGTCGAAGGGATAACACTGTATATATTGAGTTGAAGAAAATATATTGTTAATGTTAACTTCAACTGCTTCTTTTTTTTAAAAGAATTATAGATTTCTTTTAAATCCTCACTCAAGGATATGGTTTCATTGATTTTGAGA
>NW_005367354.1:4111546-4133649 GCF_000412655.1 Myotis brandtii | reverse complement strand
GAGAGAGAGAGAGAGAGAGAGAGAGAAGCATCAATTGATTGATTGCCTCCAGTCTGCACCCAACCGGGGATCAAACCCACACCATTTGATGTTTGGACAGATGCTCCAACCAACTGAGCCACCCAGCTAGGGCTCAACTCCTTCTTTTTTAATGTGGCAACTAAAAAATTTAAAATTACAAATGGGGTTAGCGCTTGTGGTTTGCATTATATTTCCACTGGACAGCACTATTCTAGACTAAGTTTTCTAGAGTAGGCTATCAGCCTTCTCACCCCAAGAAGGAAAATAAGCATCATTCATACTCAAAAAAGAAAAGAAAAAAAAATAAAAGGAAAAAAAAAAGAAAGAAAAAAGCAGATGCCAGAGGCAGCCCGCATCATGGTGGCAGGAGCATCATTTTCTGGCCAGATGTCCACACTCATTTCCCAGAGCCCCGAGGCCTGGAGCTGCCATCTGAGTCTAAAGGGTCATAAATAAACAGTGTGGCGGGAGCACAGCCTCGGGATCACTGACCATCCTAAGCCCCAAGCAGGATAAGTGCCAAGAAGAATCTGTCATATTGAGATGTGGAAACAAAATAGAGTTTCTGTTATGATTTAACTTGTATTTTTCTATCATCACAGGGCTAGTTCCTATGAGTGGGTTATGTAACCTGGTGTCTCTAAATGGGCTGGCAAGCATGGCTTCACTGATTCCTTATCACCTTTGGGTACCATTTGCTGTTAATAACAAAGCCTAATTTCTTACCCCGTGCCTCCCTCCCCAAAAGTGAAGTGTAGGATTCATATATAACCAAAGGAGTATATGAAATAATAAAAAAAAACTTTGACCATTACTTTTCATCTTCAACCTGATTAAACTGAGATTTCGCCTGTCCTGGGCCACGTGTATTCCTAGGAATGTGAGGGGTGGGGGTGGAGGAGGATAGTTTGAATTGAGTACACCTGGTATCAACAGAAATCTATTTGCTGCAATTGACTTAGCCCGTAGCTTAAGTCATGCCTACCCCAAATCTTAGGTGGTGTATTAGTTATCTATTGCTGTGTAACAAATTATCGCAGAATTTAGCAATTTGAAACAACACACATTTACTGTCTTATGGTGTCGATTGGTCAGGAATCCAGAGCTGGTTTAGCCAGATCTTCTATTTAAAGTGTCTTACAAGGTTGCAATCAAGGTCAGCCAACCCTGCAGTCATCTGAAGGCTCAACAAGGGTTAGATCAGCTTCAAAGCTCACTCATGTGGTAAACACCTTCATGTATATATATATATAGGTTGCTGAGACAAATTCTTACAAATATTGCTATTGTCTTTTCTATTAACTAGACAAATGACACAACCTGAATTTATATCTGCTCACCTCTCCCCTACCTTCTCTCCCTGCTCCCACCCCTCCCCACTCACACAGGCCTTTAATCAAGGATGAATTTCTTTCACAAAAGGCTGAGTCAGCAGCTAATGCAGAACCAGCCTCCCTGTATCCCACGTAAGGTCTACCTCAAAATGGCTTGTAGTGCAATTCTTTGTGAGTCTTCACTTGCAATTGTACTAACAGATTAAAGACCAAAGAGGGAGCAGTCCCTTGCAGAGCAGAATGCCAATGGCTTCTGGAAACTAAGCCATCAATCTCTACACAAGCAATTGTCCACCCTTTTGCCAACCAATTCATTCCACCCAAGAGACCACCTGAAGAGCCGCTGAACTAAATAGGAAGTTGCAGCTTTTGAAATAACAAGGAAAAGCAAAGCCTTTTAGGACAGGATGTGTTTTATCTCCCCTCACACTCTTCTGTGTGCTGAGGCTCATCAAATCCCCTGTTCCTGCTAGCCAAAGGGACATAGAGGTTGGGGCTGGGAAATGGTGGGAGAGAAAAACAATCAGTGTGGCAGCGCCATTTGGGGCAGACATGCTGCAGATTAGCCTTTCACATGGCAGGCGCGGCAGGGGAGGCATTAGGGCTCCTCGGGGAGTCTGGGGCTCCAGGTTGAGCTGTGGGTGGAAGGGGCTCTACTATCTCATGGCTCCCACTCTGGCCCCTTTGTCCAATGAGGGCACTTCAGCCAACCTTTTCACTCCCCTGCCAATGGCTGTAACATCACATGTTAGTTTTACTGCAAAATTCTAGTACATGTTTGTTTGGGGTTTTTGTTTTAAATTTATTAATTTATTCATTAGAGAGAGAAAAACATAAATTTGTTGTTCCACTTATTAATTCATTCACTGATTGATTCTTGTATGTGCCCTGACCTGAGATTGAACCCACAACCTTGGTGTATATGGACAATGCTCTAACCAACTGAGCTATCCGGCCAGGGCAAAACGCTAGTATATTTTGATTACTTCTGAAACCTACCTATTATTACTTTGCCTAATTAGATCATAAATATAACCATCACATTTAAGCTTTTACTGATGACTCAGTTACAAAACACCAATGACCTCAGGAACACTGTGTATCTATTTGTGCCTTGTCAAAACGACCCAAGATCTTTGTGCCTTTAAGTTCATGTACCATTTCCTATAGATTTCTTTTTTCCCCCTCAAAACTAGGCTTTTCTGCTTATGGTCCCTCCACCTGACTAGAACTCTCTTCTGTAGGTAAATCAATATGGTTCTTCTCACCTAATGTGGGCTTGGGGGAAAAAAAAACAAAGTATCTATTTGTGCCTTGTCAAAACGACCCAAGATCTTTGTGCCTTTAAGTTCATGTACCATTTCCTATAGATTTCTTTTTTTCCCCTCAAAACTAGGCTTTTCTGCTTATGGTCCCTCCACCTGACTAGAACTCTCTTCTGTAGGTAAATCAATATGGTTCTTCTCACCTAATGTGGGCTTGGGGGAAAAAATACCCAAAAAAATCTATACAAAATGAGTTAAAGGTTCTGATTAAAGATCTCAAGATCTCTCCTATGAGTTAAATGCATCATCTTTACTTTTATTATTAATTTGCATTGATCCTTACTTACAGTTTAACAGCTTTGTTCCTAAGAGCTACAAGAGTGGTGAACTCAGGGTAAGCAATTAAGTTCAATTTACCCCTTAACTTTTATGCATAGATATGTTGTGTTTGTGTGTTTGCATATATATGTGTGTGTGTGTATTTGTTCTCCCTGCACATCACTCATGCATCATCTGTGGTAGAAACACTGAAGATATCACAGACTCATCACTCTTCTTTAGTCCTCACATCTGAGCCATCACAATTCCTTATGATTCCACTGAAAGTATTTCTCAAACCCACATCCTCTTGCACATTCCATTGGTTATCATTACTTGTGTTAGTTTGAAGAACAGCTGTGATGGTGAATTTTATGTGCCAACGTGACCATGCCAGGGGTACCTTTCACAGGCACCAAAATACTCAGTCTATCTCTGGAGGTGGGAAATATACATGATATAAAAGAACTAACAATACAATTCACATTCTCTTGGCTTTCTCCCAAAGATGGCCAACAGAGATACCGCAGCCACATTTATTGCTAAGGATTTGATAGAATCAATGATTTAAAATAAATTGCAACACACTGTCTAACAGAATAGCAACTTTTCTTCAGGCATAGCATCTACAACAAACCAGTAACAGCCGGCTCCTACAGGCCAAGATTTGCCACCTAGAAATAGTCATATCCAGAAATAACATGAGGATGACAGTCTAAAGACCCGGACCATCTATCAGGACAGTGATTTCAAAAGCTTAATGTGGGTTGATATATAGGATCAATAAACCAGTGCTACCATATTCTATGAGAAAGGAATATTCTATGAGAAAGAAATATCCCATATAATAAAAAGCAAATATGCAAATCGACTGAACAGCAGAAGGGCCGGTCACTATGATGCGCACTGACCACCAGGGGGCAGATGCCCAACAAAGGAGCTGCCCCCTGGTGGTCAGTACACTCCCACAGAAGGAGCACCGCTCAGCCAGAAGCCTGAGGAGCACAGCAGCAGTGGCGGAAGCCTCTCCCGCCTCCATGGCAGCACTAAGGATGTAGTCAGTCAGACATTTCCTGAGGGCTCCCAGACTGCAAGAGGGTGCAGGCTGGGCTGAAGGACCTCCCCCCGCAAGTGTATGAATTTTGTGCACCAGGCCTCTAGTTCCATGATAAAGGCCTGGGAGCAAGCCTGGGGAGCTGAGGACCTTGCGTGTATATGGTTATCTCGGTAGGGGTGACATGCTTGGGGGCTACCCATTAGCTGAAGTCTACACACTGAAACTTCCAGTATAAATTCAACACCACAAGTTAAATTAGGCAGTTAAATGCCATCAGTCAATTTCTCCTTCCCTGTCAAAACGGCAAGCCACAATATCACTATTGTTAATTGTCTGAATGCACTGCTTACCTGGCCAAATACTACCATCATAAAAGAGATCAACAATGCCTTCCTTGGGCTTCCAATTTTAATTTTTTTAAAAGAACTTGGGCTTCTAATTCTTAAATAAGAGTAACAGTTCACCCAAAAGAAACAATCTATTCTGAGTCTTCACTCAGAATTGACCGACCTAAAGAGAGCGAGCACTGGGGAGGGGCTCTTCAGGGAGAAACCATGCAAGGAGATTGGAAGACGTGCTGGTGGTTGGCTCAGCATTGCCCTTATAAGGTTCAAGGGAGAGCTGATGAAGTCATGGTACAAAAAAATCTTACTAATGACTCCCAAGCTGTCAGCACAGAGACCGTAACAACCATATACAGAGAAAGTATGCGGACAGGATATATTAATTCCTGGGTGAATGACGGGACCACAATGCTCTGGGTGTTCTGCAATGTGAAGTCAATTGTTGCCGTAGCATTCTTGCAGTGATAACTCATGTAACGGTGCCCCGTTCAGGTGATGTAAATGGGGGCCGAAATGAGAATAACATCTCCAGAAAGCCCCCCGTGGACCGAACGACGGCAGCGTCTGTGAATGTTTCTGTTCTGTGGTTTAGCTACGGGGCCATTGTATTGAACCTTCTGTTTCGGATGCATCCAACCTTGAATGTGAAATGATGGATCTCCTTAGATTTTAAGCCCTCGACACTTTATTCCATTAATAAATATTCATTTTCCTTTTCTCCCTCCAGTAGCATTTTCTCATCAATCATGCCTGCAGTCACAGCTGTGTGAGCCTTTTAGCCATCACTGTTTGTCTCTACACGACTCTGTGCGTCCTTACAGAATGAGGAAATTATTGGAGATGGGGTGGGAACCTTTTGTTTGGTGTGGCTTTTAATCGTCATCGAGTCTGTGTTTATTCCCAGAATGAAACCACTTTGTTATTTTTTTTCTTCATTTTCTTCTAGTCCACGTATAAATCACTCCATTGGATTCCACTGTCTTATAAAAATAAAAACGATCCCCAAGTGTTCTAGAATTACTCAGGGACTGTTCAGTGTTCAATATGTCAAAGCAGCCAAGACAGACAGTCAGGAAGGAGATTAGAATCAATGAAGAAAAATCCATCCTGGGCCAAGTTGTCCCGCTGCCAGCACTGTCGGGGAAGTCCTGCTCGCTCGCCCGGCACTCTCATTACTGGGAGAACAAGTCTTCAAGCAGGAGACCGGGGAGGAGGTTGCAGTCTGTGCAGTCTGGGTTCGCACGACAAATCCACAGTTTACTTTGTCGAAATGGAAACTCCTGAAGAGTGCCCATTGGAAAGGTGCCCTTCGCCTCTCAGCGGCCTCCGGATAGCAAACAGCCGCCCAGGCCACTGCAGGGAGCTCGGCAAGAACCAAAAACTATGGGATGCTGAGATCTCTGGTTATTCCCTGCTGAGCCCCCAACACCAGAGGCTCTGCCTGGGGCAGGCTTTCTGCTCTATGCTGCTGTTCTCCTCACCCATCCAGCCCTGGGTATCACCCGGTCTCCTCCTACCCCATTTAAACCTATTTCACAACCAGGGGACTTTAAAAGGCTCACAAATGCCTGGATTTCAAACATGCAAACTGGTCCCAGTGCTGTTGATAATAATAGGTTATGGCTGCAGAAGTGGGATCCATGAGCACGTCACAGACCCAGACCGATGTTCTGCGAGTACCTTCTGTGGGCGTGGCCCTGTGCCATGCTGCACATTTGCAAAAGTTTCCCCTGGAAACCATAGGGTGGCTACAAAGGGTGAAGGTGGAACATGAGGACGGGAAAGCAGGTGGAGCAGGTGTACTCTGAAGACAGGAAAACACTCGAAGCAAAGGGGCTTTGCCTTTGCCTTCCACGGAAAACCTGTCTGCTGCTAATGCATAGTGAGACTCACGTAAGTGCACAAGGAATCCCAGCCTGGGCGTCTGCCTAGCTTGTCTCTAAAGGCTCTCCCACACCTTTGGTGCTGAGACTTCTGGTCTGATAGGAAAGGAAATTCAGTTCCTCCAGATGGAAGTCTGGGACAGGAGACTGCTTGAATTCCTCACCCCCAGCCACAAAACCCAAGCTTTTCTGAGCTGAGTGAAAGGGGAGATGTATCAAGTCAGCATCCTCATTAACAAATTGGAAACCTGAGGCCCAAAGTCATGTATGCAGGTGGTCATGTGACCAGGGCTGAAAGCCAGGTCTCTGGATTGCTATTCTTAGACTCATTTCCCCACATCTAACCTTAAAAGGGGTCAATGTGGGCAGTGGTTGCTCCTTCCTACGGAAAGCTAAAGGCTGAGTACAGCTTCCATCAGCCTGAAAACTGGATCCAGGATGCCTCCTGCACCTGAGCAGGTGACACCATGACATGTCATCATGGAAGCACAGTGCTTTAAAGAGATACCTCCACAAATATGTCTTAGGAAGGGTCACCAATTACCTGTTGGACCTTTGAGTATGTGACTTGCAACTTTACCCGAGTTTCGTCATTTGTAAAATAAAACAGACACTAGCTATTCCTCTTACTAAGATGTTGGACGATCAAATTAATGATTAATTATTCTCACACAGAGATCACTCTTATATTTGACAGTATTATTTTCAATAAACCTGTTATCGTAATTTATGTGTCCAACAAGTAAGACTAAATACTGCAAGTTATTTTTTAACTCAAAACATGACAAATGCAATCTGAAGGAAACAATTCAATATACTAAAAGCTCATAAAGCAATTCACAATTATGCTTGACATGCATGAATTTCCAGGACCAGATGCCTGGCATGACAGGTTTCTGACAGGCTTCCATTTCCCCAGATCATGGCTAGCAAGTACCAACCAACTATGAAGACTCCAGACGAGGAAATGAAAGCTTGTGTATGTTTGAAAGGAGTGCTCTAAAACTAAGCAAAATTTGTCTGAAATTTCACGCGAGACAGAAAATTGATGGTTGAGTTGGGCAGTGGCCTAAAGTGGGGTAGGCCAGGGCTCTTCGGGGGAGACAGTTGGTATAGCCTCTGAGTTTCAATGTGGCCCAAGCATGTCTTCTGGCTTACAGTGGGGCCTTGACTTATGAGTGTCCCGACTAACGAGTTTTTTGAGATACGAGCCATCTCTGGGCCGATTTTTTGCTTTGAGTTGCGAGCTAAAATTCGGGTTACGAGCCAGCTTCAGATACCCCACCGCTAGTTGGCGCAGTGAACGTCACAGTGAACGCCACAACATCAGCCCAGCATCACGTGTCTCACTCGTTCACTTCTTGATTTGACATACGAGTAATTTGAGTTACGAGCTCCATCACGGAATGAATTAAACTCGTAAGTCAAGGCCCCACTGTACTTTAAAACAGGGTAGTAATATAGCTGTTTATAACCATCCTACACACATCAGTACCAGAGAGGAGGATGCCCTGGAATAGGGAGGCATTAGGAGATTCTCTGGGAAAGGGTACAAGGAATGGCTGAGTGAAAACATGAACACCAGAGCCTCCACATCCCGTCACTCAGCAAGAGGAACAACCTTGAATGTAAGGTTTGCTCCTGCATCCTGATGGAACTACTAGTCCAGGTGGCCAATGGTCCCTAAGACATTCAAGGTGAGCTTATAGAGGAAAATGAGGGCTCTGAAAACAACATGAAATATTTCTAAAAGCAGAAAAATGTGGAACAACCCATCCCAGAAGGTAAGAGTATATGCCAAAAGGAAGACTATCTTTAATCTGCTTGGAGGTCATTTGCTTATATAACAATTAGCTAATTCTTCTCAAAACTTCACTAAATGATCATTCTTTCACTGGTTTGTGATGCTGTCACTGTCATATACCAAGTTCAGATATATATGTGGATTAAAAAAAGGCAAACAGATTGTGAAAGGTAATAGTATTCAGTTAACAGAGGAAATGTAGTAGAATATATATTTACCTGAAACTGGGCAGGTGTTTACCTTATAGTGGAAAAGGCTTTATGAAACAAAGCTTAAAATACATAAACCATGAGGGAAAACCTAAACAGAAAAGGATTACTGTATTGCCAATGCCACTCTGTGCAAAGGCAGTAATAAGTGTGGCCTGGAAGGAGATATTAATAAGGAATTACTATCTGGATATATAAGAAATTTCCATAAATCATCCAAAAAAAGATAAGAAGCCCAGTATAATATAGACAAAAATATGAATAAGCAACTCAGAGGGGATCCAAAAAGCTAATAATACAGGCTCACACTCAGAAGTCATCTGTGAGTGTCACTTTGCTGTGATCTGATAAGTAAAAATTAGGAAGTCAGCAAAACAAAATGTTGGAAAAATAGAAATATTCATGCACAACTGGTGCCTTTCTGGAGAGGATCTGGTAAAACTTAGTGAAATGAAACACACATTTAGGCATGATCCCTGAGTGGATAGCCCGTTGAAGCCCCCCCTCAGTGCCACAGGGAGATATTTTCAAAGATGTCCACAACCACACGACTTGTAACAACAAGAAGATGAGGCGATCTCCATACCCACACCTGGAGAATAAACACATGAAATATGGTCTAAGCCCACGATGAAATACTCTGCAATAGTCCGAAATTGTCCAATTGCACAGAATAACATGAGAGTATAAAGTAAGAGATAGAGATTTTTTAATCAATTTACATGAACTAAAACACACATGACAATTTTTAAGGATATGCAGATATCTAAACAAATATAGAATTGAATCTGGAAGACACAGGTTAAATCCATTGGAGAGAATGCCTAGGCAAGAAGGGGAATTGGAGTTGAAAAGGAAAATAACTAGTATTAAATGAAACAAAAGAGGCCCCTTGCCTGAATAATGGTGATGTTACTCATCCGTGCATGCATTCACTCGTCAACTGGTAGGTGTGTGTTGATTGCCTACTTGGGCCTCATAAACGCACTGGGGTTACAAAGGTGGAGGGAGAGAAAAGCTCCCTGCCCTGTGATACTTCACGCTGGTGGACTGAGGAATAGACCGAGGACAGGGAGCAAATCCACGCTGGGCCCTATGATTCTAGGGAAAAAGGAGAGGATGATGAAGATGATGATGGTGAGGAATGATGATGATGATGATGATGTTGACAATGACATTACATTTGTAGTGGCATATCCCATGTTTGATAATTCCCAAAGCTCACTAGCATATATGAAATAAATTTCGGCAAACTGAATTTTGGAGCCTGGTGGATTTGCCTTGGAGGATATTTGAGACAGCCTCAGCATGACATAGAACTCCCGATGGAAGGACTTCCAGTTATCTGGTGCCCAGCAGCACGTCTCATACCCTGCCCTGCTCCCCAGATGCACACAGCGCTCATAAGGCAGAAGATGTAGAAAGGAAACAAAACACCACCTGGGTAGCTGAATTTTCCTACTGCTGCCCCTCATTAGCTTTCCCCTCCTGGAGCCCCCAATCAGCTCAGGGCGCCAGTGTTGTGCCGGATCCCATTCCCTCTGAGTGGATCTGCTGCCTCTCATTCAGGAGGCCAAAGGCAAAGATGGATCCCTCCTAAAACAGGGAGCATGCTGGTCAGTGAGAAATGAGGGCTTCACCCAGCCCCTTGCCATCGGGGTCCTGCCTTCAAATCTACTCAGAAGAAGTGAGTCTGGATGAAACCCTACTATGCAATCTGTATTTTCAAGACAAAGTAATAGCTTTGAAACCAGAGAAAGTGGCACAGGGCTGGTGTGTGTGTGTGTGTGTGTGTGTGTGTGTGTGTGTGTGTGTGTGTGTTCACAGGCAGTGGAGGTGGTGTGGGGGATAAAGATGAAATGAGAATACCCTCCAGAGATAGCATCCAGTCTCAAGTTTGGCATTAAGATATCTCAGCCTTCACGATCCTTCTCGGAAATTCAGTGTCTCAAGGAAAGGACTCATTTCCTTTAAGACTGAGCCACTTGCTATTTCTACCTTTCTCAGCCACAAAACACCCTGGAAACCTCATTCATGGCATCCTCCTTCCTTCCTCCTCCCCACACATTTTTCTGCCTCTTCTGGACAGTAGACACAATAAAAAACACCCAGACTACACATAATGGCTGAGGCGGGAGGTGGGTAGAGATTCCCAGAAGAAAAGATAGGCACTTTCTCAGGGTCAGTACACAAGCACTTAAAACCTCAGACACAAGGGTTTGGAAACATCACATTACCCTCCAGTATTGGCACAGGTACTGGCCAGTGCGCCCTGTCACAGCACTTGGCAATGCCTTTCAAGGGCTTTATACATGTCCACAACCTCTGACCTGTAAATGCTCTTAGGAGAATTTATACATAGGGAATTATCAGAAATAGCAGCAAAGACTGACATTTAGGAATACTTAATGCAGCATTTTACATGTCATCTGAGACCTTCCTGTGTTTTGAAAATTAAATAAAACCATCCCAAGACTCTATCTCAGATCCAGTGGAATTCCAAAGTCTTTCTCAAGATTTCTAATAATTCGCAGGGCTTAACCTTTAATGCCTGTAAGGAGTGAACTCTGAATTTCCCCAACACTCATCTAAATTCAGAGCTTAAACCAACTGAGGTCAGGGAATAGAGTCTCTTTTCTTGACTTTCTCTCCAAAACAAGCCTGTGGAATGTGTAGAAGCTTCAGTCTTTGGGGAGGAATCAGGGAAACAGAGGGAAGATAGATCAGAGGAATACAAAGACTTTTGGTTTCAAAAATTTTAAAATTTAAATTCTTTAAAAAAAAACACAAAAAACCTTTGCTCACCCGGACTTCTTATTAATGTAAATTGCTCAACTCACTGTCCTTTTCTGTTTTAGTCTCTTTTCCCCTTACCCTCACACTTCTCTGCTTGCCCTAACTCCTAATTTTATCCAACACCATAACCAGAACAATGTAACTCTCTGTTTTGCTATCTATAGATAGGCCATGCTCTCATGGCCATATCAATGAGCTTATTGAGGTGAGGTATTTTCCTAAAGATGGCCAGTTATTAAGAATTTCTTTCTTTTTTTAAAATATATTTTATTAATTTTTTTACAGAGAGGAAGGGAGAGGGATAGAGAGTTAGAGACATCAATGAGAGAGAAACATTGATCAGCTGCCTCCTGCACACCCCCTTTTGGGGATGTTCCCACAACCAGCAACCAAGGTACATGCCCCTCTCTGGAACCGAACCAGGGACCCTTGAGTCCGTAGGCCGATGCTCTATCCACTGAGCCAAACCAACCGGTCAGGGTGGAATTTCTTTCTTAATAAGGATGTGCAGACAATAAGTTTCCCATTTTGTTAACTGACATCACCATGCGTTCATATGATGGGAATGTGGCAATCATTTTGTGACCAAGGGAGAAACCCAATGGAGAAGAGTGGAAGAGCAAGAGGGGCCTGGGGCCTAATAATATTACTGAGCTGCAAAATTAACCCTGAAATAAATTACAACCATAATTATTTTTACAAGAAATAATAAACACCCCTTTCTTTTTATTGTTATTTAAAACGTTTTTAGACAATTGTATCAACTCAATTACCCAGAAATAATCCCAGAGGTGAGAGACTCAGTCCTACAACACTCTCCCTTCACCCCTGCCCCCCCCCACACACACACACAAACACCCATGTTAGATGACAGTTGTAAGCCCAGGTCATTATCTGTGCTTCTGACCAGTTGGCTACAGATCTGAAGTTTCCATGACCCACCCCCTCCTTGAGTTTGATTACTTTGCTAGAGTGGCTCACAGAACTTAGAGAAACACTGCAATCTGAAAGCTTTCCAAACTCCCTACTACTGGGATTTTATGGAGCCTTCTTCACTTAAGCACGATTAATTATTAACTGCATTTCCCTCTCCCCTCTCTGGAGATGGAAGAGGGGTTTGAAATTCCAAGCATCTAATCATGGCTTGGTCTTTGTTATGACCAGTAACAAATATAGTATAGTATATATATTTTTTCTATTAACTCATAACAAGTATACTCGCACTTGCAGCCAGAGACATCTTAAAAGATGCATGATATATCAAACTCTGAATATCTCTAAACCTCAGTTTTCCCATCTTTACTATGGGCATAACAATAGTAATTTATTCTATTGAATTTTTTTAGAGATATGATAATCTCACACCAACATATTTCAATAACCTATACACATCATACTTTTATTCATTCATTAATCCATTCATTCCTTTGCTGTTTCTTTACCCTTCTCCTTTCTCCCACGCTTTGGGACCTAGAAACTCATCCTTCCCTGACTTATCTGCCTGACCATTGTGTTTTCCTCGGTGATCCATAAGATGCATGCATGCTTTCATCGGCATGTTTTATGAATATGTATTGATGGTAATTTGATGATATTAATGCAAGGGTCCAAAAAGAAAAACAGAATCCTATGAATTCTACTAATCAATATTTCTCCCCAATGGGATTCTGATGAAAATGGTCTAAAGGAACTGTAGCTAAATGGGAAACAAATACTATTCTGTTATTAGTCCAAAGAGTGCCCTACACCTAAGGCTAAGCTCTCCTAAAAATTGGGTTAGAAGAGTGAGACCTCTCTCCCATCATTGTGAACTTAAACTTTGCCTCTGACTTCCATGTTCATGGGCACATAAAGAAAGGAAGATCAGAGCAGGAAGAATGAGATGGTCAGGCACCATCTGTTTGCAATTCTGTCAAATACTGCAGACTAGAGAGAGAGGGACAAAGGCTGGTGCTCCCCTAAGGACAGGTTCTATCCAGATATGTCTACCTTGGGATGCAAATAGTGCTTTGAATAATTGTCTGTCATATTAGCAAGTTTTCCTTCCTTGGGACATTTCTGATGAAGGCAGATGAGACCAAAATGCCCTTTCCCAGTAGTATATGTATGATTAACTTTATATATTCACGTGTTTGCTACCTGTGGTAAATTATATTCCTGTTCAACAACATTTACTATCTTCTATGCATCTTTCCACTTTTCTGCTTGTGGTCATGTGGCAGTCTTTGGTCAATTAAGTATGTGCTTCTAACCAGAGGGCAATCCTTGGGGTTAGAAGCTTTAAGACACAGCACTTACGTCAAACTCTATTATTCTATTGGCAAGGTAACCAGCAATGTTCTAGACAGTAGCTGCTCCAACGTCCTGGGTCCTGGGGTGAGAATGGGGATGATCTAGAGCAGAGTCTCAGCCAACCATCAGTAGACAAATGGTGTGTGTGAGCAATGAAATCTGTGCTTGAAGTGATGGAGATGTTCCAGATGCCTGTAACAGCAGCATAGCTAGCCAATAGAGATGATCCCGGGAGTTCCTCTAGGAATGTACCTATCACTATATTATCAGTTTATTTTTTACTTTTATTGATTTCAGAGAGGAAGGAAGGGAGAAAGAGATAGAAACATCAAGGATGGGAGAGAATCATTGACCAGCTGCCTCCTTCATGGCCCCCACTGGGGATCAAGCCTGAAACTGGGCATGTGCCCTGACCTGGAAAGGAACCATGACCTCCCGGTTCATAGGTCAATGCTCAACCACTGAGCAACATCAGCCAGACTATATAATTAGTTTAATACAAAGCCTAACAGATATGTATATTCAATGGATTGGCAGAATAAACCGATGCACATTTTTGATAAAAACCATTAGTTTCTTCACTGAGAGGCAATATAGTATAGCAAAAAAGATCCAACTTAGGAGTGACAAGACTCACTTTAAGTCCCATTTGCCACTCGGTAGCTGTGAAACTTTGGTCTCTCCAAATTTCTAAGTCCCAGTCTCCTCACTTAAAAAAAAATTGTTTGAAATGCCTTCCTTCAAATAGTACTGAATAATTGATTAGTTGGGCAGGATTGAGAAAAAAGATTTAAAAAAAGTAAAACAGAGGATAAGAACCAGATTTACCAAGGAGGAGGTGTGGGCACTGACTGCTCTTTAATCTAGGTAGAGCAGAGCAGGTAATATGTGACCTGTCTTGGAGACTAGACAGAGGTATGAGATATGAATTCAATTTACATATCTTGGGTTCTAGTGGGCTGTGGGTTATCCACATTGAATTGATGAATTGATAATGAATATATGTGTTTAAAACTTAGGAAAGATATATGTGTGAATGTACAAATGTTTGTTGATTAAATGACTAGTTAAATGCAGGTCAAGAGAGCCTAGACAGAGGTATGAGATATGAATTCAATTTACATATTTTGGGTTCTAGTGGGCTGTGGATTATCCACATTGAATTGATGAATTGATAATGAATATACGTGTTTAAAACTTAGGAAAGATATATTGTGAATGTACAAATAACCATTGATTAAATGACTAGTTAAATGCAGGTCAAGAGAGGTAGGTTAATACTAGATGAGTTCTTTGGTAAACATATTTCATATTTTGTGTGTACGTTTGTGTGTGACCACCAAATGTCTGTGGATAAAGGATATACTCTGAGGACAGAAAAGTTAACTTCATTAAAACCAAATTTCCATTAAAAGAGACCCATGTGTATGTCACCAAACACAAATATAGTTGCTGAAGAGAAAAAACATGGGAAAGTATAAAGGAGCCAGTAGTATTAAGCAAAATTTTCAGGAAGCTAATCCTTTAATACTGACTTTTATGTTTTATGAATTCTGGTCAGAAGTAACTTAATTAGTACTAGCTATTAACTACAAGAGGAAACAGTTGTTAGAAGAAGATAAAACACCTTTCCCCAAATCATGAATTCAACAACTATTTTGCTTAAAGCATCAACTCTGAGAAAGCCACTTCGCTAAGCAGTATTGTGAGATGATAAATTAAAATCAGACACAATTCTCCCCTTCAAGAAGATGGCAGCTTCGGATGGGGTGGTGATAAGGACTATGGGAGAGACCAGGTTAGATGCCATGGTTAGTGGAGGAGGGAGCTATTACTTCCAACTAGGAGGTCAGTGGGGTTTGCATGGAGACTACAATTTTTTAGTTTCTTTGTAAAAATTAAGCTAATGTGTGTATGTGAGAGAAATGGTTGAAGAGGGCATTATAGAGGAAAGAATCTTAGAAACATAGGTGTAGAGGTGGGAAAGAGTTGAGTACATGCAGAAGCTGGGTGCAAAGCAACTCAATTTGATTATAACTAAGTATTATTTAGTGAGCAATGGAATAGAAAATGTAGATTAGGGCTAAGTCATGAAGGATTTTGAATTTCAGGTTAAGAAATGTAATATTTATTCTGTAATAGATTCTATGGCTCAATTGAAAAAAAATGGGCAGAAGAGAGATTGACTCTGACAGGGAATTTCAAAAGCATGATAGTTGGGGCTTTCCTGGGGATAGATTTTTTTTCCACCATAAAGTCAGGAAAAATAATATTTACTGGGCAAGGATGGTTTTAAATGAGATAACCTATATAATGAATGCCTTGGTTGGTATTAGGTTTTCTTCCCACCCTCTTTCCTGAAAGTGGCCTGATAATATTCACCTGCTCCTCATTAAGACCCCAAGGGCAGCAATGGCAACAACATGAAGATATTAACAAGGGAAGGTGCTATAAAGGCAGCTGAATACCCACAAGCAGGGATTTAGCAGATAAAGTAAAGGCAAGCAATAAAAAGAGAGAGGGGGGAAGAAATGTTTGCCAAGGGCTGTTGAAAAGAAATAAATTGGAAACCTGTTATGCATGTAACTGGGACACTACTGTGAACTCAGGAAGGGAGGGAGGGCTTACAGAGGCAGCTCTGGTGGGTCCTGGAGAACCCAGAAAACCAGACCTTCCAGCTGTGTGTGTGTGTGTGTGTGTGTGTGTGTGTGTGTGTGTGTGTGTGTGTGTGTACAATGAGACCATTCCAGCTGTACTGGCTGGCAGATGGGAGCTTGAGCTATTCACCAGGATTGTTTCATTGAGGAAAATTGTTCTCATTAAGTTGCAATTGTGACTCCATAGTAGTGTCTAGAGGCAAACTGACACCCACAAGCTTTACTCCTCTACTACTAGAAAAATCTGTGAAGATGGGGACAGGACCTCCAGGGCACCACATAGAGTGAACTCAGCTGAAGATGGGCCTCCCCGCTGCAGGGGTTAAGTTTTTACCTGAACAAGAAGCCCCACCAAGGTAACCTCAGAGTGTGATCCCACCACCTTCCTGGCCACTGAAGCATCATGAAGTCATCGGAGCCTCTGGAACAATGTATCCAGGGCTCAAGAAGAGGCGTGAGGGATAGAACTTAATGCTTGCTCTCCAAGGAGGCCAGAGTCTAGACAGAGAGAGATAATGTGCCCTCAATGATCTATGAAGCCCCTGAGGCCTCCCTGAAATAGGCATAGAAACTAAGAGATGGGGATGTCTAGAAGAGCCACATATAATCAATCTGCTAACACAAGAGACTTTCCTTGAAGAAGGGGCACAGGGTCTGAAGCTTGAGGAATGGATAACAGGGAAATAAGAGAGAAGTTAGCTGGGGTTGATAAGACTACATAAACAATAGTAAGGGTGGGTGATTAGTGTCAGAAAAGCTAACTCAAAGACACATTGACTGCTCCTTCTGCTTAGTGCTTTCACAAGGATACAGCCGCAGCCTTCTACACATCAAGGAGCAGTTTTTTAAAGTCGTGAATCATTGCCATTCCTCCTAACGTATCTGCTCCAGAGCCATTATGGACACCCACCCTCTGGAGGATCCTGTGTGGGAAGCCTTCTGCCTGGTTCTGGGAAGAGTGTGTAGCTTAGATTGTTTCCTAAGCAGCCACAAATCACCCAACTCCACACCAGAGATCCTGGGCAAAGAACTGTTTGTTCTTCTCTTCTAAAGAGCCATGTATGAGTAAGCAAGAATCATGGTGCAAGAATGTCATTGAATGAATGAATGAATGAATGAATGAACAAACGGGCAAAGAAGGGTAGATAAACCTTCTAAAAAAACTTCAGCTGGGGGCCCCATACATATCCTACCAAGAGGGACTTGCAGATGTTTGTACATATAAATATCTGTTGAATTACTATAAATAATATTTAAAAACCAATGACTAAATGAACAAATGAATGTGACTTTACCAATCAGGTAAAGTAAATGTGCCTGAGAAAGGTCGCCCTGAAGGCGTCCACTGGGCTAGCTTTATGAACTGTGCACAGCAGCACCCACCACAGTTGCAGAGCTGAGGGCCCCAGGTCCCCTCTCAGCACCCTACAGGACACCTAACCCAGCTATACCCCAACCACAACTGCCTGCACACACAGAGCCCACCTCGTGTTCATGTGTGATCTGCTATGCCGAACAAGCTTTACTCCTCTACTACTAGTAGGTCACCAAGTCCTCCATGGCAATACCTAGAATCAAAGTGTCACGGATCCCACTCCATGCTTTCCTACCCACATTACACTTGAAATACTTCAGCCATGTGTTTAACCTCCTGGTTGGAAGCAGGGCTCTTGGGCAGTTGTGAACAGCTATGGTATTTTCTCTACAAACCTTCCTGTGTAGAGAAGTGGCTTCCAAAAGATGCAACCTGTAGACAGAGGCTCCTACAAGAGCTTCAACTCTGAGATCAGGGTAGACGGTGACTACTTGCTCATCACCAAAATGTTGCTGACTGCTGCTCATCCTCCACAAAGACCCTGCCCAAATCCCCAGAGAGTGGCCTTCTACTCAAGCCACCAGCATGACTAAGACAAGCTCAAGTTTCTATGGTATTTCATTTATTTAAGCTACATAAAGTACAAGCGTTGCTATGTTCCCTTGTGGTAGGTAGTTCTCCTCCTCCATCCATAAGCCAGTGTTTAAACTGCTGAGGACCCACACTGCCTTCCGTGTCCTAAAGTGCCTCGTCTGTGTGAGAGTTTGGCTTGGCTCATAAACCTCCAGCCTCAGTCTTTGTCTTCTGGATATGAGCAGACTCTTTACCTATGAAAGTGTGTATCCTGTCTGAGAATTAATCACACCTCCCTGCTAGGAAGCAACACAAAAGTGAGCTCATCCCAGCAGAGCAAGAGGGGCCTTTTAGATACTGTCTCCAGTGGGTCACAGACTGAGCAGGAGGCAAGCAGAGGGCCAACTGCTATTGAAGCCGATGATGAGACACAGTGGCTGTGACCACGAGGTGACTAGGTATGGCAGAGGGCGGTAGCAGGGTTGCGAGGTGGGCAGGCTGCCTGGAGCGCAGAGGCATAATTCGCTCTACCTTCATGCTGTCACTCACAGCCCTTTATATAGCACCAATGTCATGCCACATCAGCTGCACCTGTGCCCGTGTGATGACTTCCAGACTCCGATAAATACCATCAAGGACGTCGGGATGATGGGCACAAGGCAACCCCTTAGTGATCGATCTGTTTGTTTCCATCCTGGGGCTCTGGGTCTATTAAATAAACACTGCTATTTTGAAGGAAAAGCAGGAGAAATGACGATTGGGTGGCCTTTCCATTTCTTGTTTGATTTGGATGTTGCTGTTGTTTGCTCTTTAGACTTTTTTTTTTTTTGTAGGAATGATTTTTTTCTCCCCAAATAGATCTGAACACAAGCAGGCGAACTTTCCTCGTCAGCACCAATTCCTCCCTGAATACACTCCACAGCTGGCAAGGTGTCAACGATTAGCTGATTTCCCTGCTCTGTGGCAAAGTTCTGCTCTTTGGCCAGATTAGACATGAGAAGTAGAGGGGGCCGCATGACCTTCTCCGGAGGCCTCACCCCCTGAACACTCCCAGGGCTGGTCCCCTCATGTCAGGCTGGTAGATAGAGTTGGGATAAAGCACACTTTTTTCTTCGTTTTGCACAAAGCAAGCTGGGGTTTGAGGGCAATATTCTGCCTGGGTCAGTGATGGCGAACCTATGACATGCGTGTCAGAGGTGACACGCAAACTCATTTTTTGGGTTGATTTTTCTTTGTTAAATGGCATTTAAATATATAAAATAAATATCAAAAATATAAGTCTTTGTTTTACTATGGTTGCAAATATCAAAAAATTTCTATATGTGACACAGCACCAGAGTTAAGTTAGGGTTTTTCAAAATGCTGACACGCCGAGCTCAAAAGGTTCACCATCACTGGCCTAGGTGCTGCATAATTTATTGCACTTTGGATTATTTAATTTTAAGGAAAAATTATTTATAAGACAAATATTCCTAATTTGAATTAGTAAATTCTAAGTTATAAAATATTTCTAATTGGAATTAAGAAATGAAATTCTAAGTCATAAAATTCATAAGTCAAAACCCTAAACTTTGAAATTGGATTTGTTTTCTAGTTTTTAAAATCCTGGAAAAAAAATTAGTCAGAATGTACATGTCCCTTTTCTTATCTGTTCATCCAAGAGAGACCCTTAATTAGTATGTTACCATTTCTCTTTTTTAAAAAATTTAAGTTCTTTATTGTTTAATGTACTACATAAGTCTCCTTTTTCCTATGAAAATGTGTATTGACCTCTCCCTAGCCGCCCCCAACCCCCAGCAAAATGCCCTCAACGTCCCCCTGTCTGTGTACATTGGTTATGGTCACGCTGGCAAGGTGTCAACGATTAGCTGATTTCCCTGCTCGGTGGCAAAGTTCTGCTCTATGGCCAGATTAGACATGAGAAGTAGAGGGGCCGCATGACCTTCTCCGGAGACCTCACCCCCTGAACACTCCCAGGGCTGGTCCTCTCATGTCGGGCTGGTAGATAGAGTTGGGATAGAGCACACTTTTTTCTTCGTTTTGCAAAAGCAAGCTGGAGTTTGAGGGCAATATTCTGCCTAGGTGCTGCATAATTTATTGCACTTTGGATTATTTAATTTTAAGGAAAAATTATTTATAAGACAAATATTCCTAATTTGAATTAGTAAATTCTAAGTTATAAAATATTTCTAATTGGAATTAAGAAATGAAATTCTAAGTCATAAAATTCATAAGTCAAAGCCCTAAACTTTGAAATTGGATTTGTTTTCTAGTTTTTAAAATCCTGGAAAAAAAATTAGTCAGAATGTACATGTCCCTTTTCTTATCTGTTCATCCAAGAGAGACCCTTAATTAGTATGTTACCATTTCTCTTTTTTTTAATTTAAGTTCTTTATTGTTTAATGTACTACATAAGTCTCCTTTTTCCTATGAAAATGTGTATTGACCTCTCCCTAGCCGCCCCCAACCCCCAGCAAAATGCCCTCAACGTCCCCCTGTCTGTGTACATTGGTTATGGTCACATGCATGCATATAAGTCCTTTGGTTGATCTTTTACCCCCTCACCCTCTGCCTTCCCTCATACCATTTCTTTACCTGTAAAGTTCAGATGATATAACTGAGAATTTTATAAGTGGAGTGATTTAAAGCTATTTTAAGAGTAGCTTTCTTCTTTATACCCTCCTGAGAACACTGTGCCTTACAGAATTATAATATTAACACTAGGTACATAGGAACTTGGAATAACACAAGTTAACTCTGTCTGAATCCTCCCCACCAGGCTGAGTGATTCTGAGAACAATAGGAAAGGAACTTGCAAGTCCTTGTAGCAACTGCTAGATGCTAAGAGGTGAGGTGGTGACTCCCAGCCTCTGCTTATCAATTCTCCCATGATGAGTGTAGAGTTAAAGAAGTTGAAACATAAGACAGTCTGTGCATTTGAGAAGACTCCTCCAATTTTCTAATTTTTAAGAGATATATAAAGAGCAACTGACAACATTATTCCCTCCTACACTACTTTTTTATGGTTGTGCTACTCAAAGTGTGGTCTGTGGACTAGGGTCCATACGTGAACTATTTGTCAGTGATCTACAGTGAAGTATAAACAGTAATCATGTCCATATTGTATAGAAATGTGACATTGCCACAACATCTAAGAAAACAACTTGTGGACTCATCTTTATTGAACAGCTGGTAGGCTAGTCTGGAGGTTTCAAACTTGGGTGGTAAATCCCATTGGCTTATACTGTATTCAATCACGTGTAATAGGATATATTTTTATCCATGATAATTAGAAATCAAACTGATAGATAGAAATAATGAAGGGGTCCTTTGCCACAGATAGTATGAGAAGCATAGTGCTATCTATCACATTCACCAAACTTGTAAATTCATTGTCCTCATAGTCTGAATGTAAGTTCCATGTGGGCAGTAATTGTGTCTGCCTTCTTCAATCCTCTATCATCATAATCTAGTACAACTTCTGATTTGTGAACAAATGAATGAATGAATGAATGAATGGGGACTGTTTAGGGTTTTGTCTGCCTCTCAGGTTTGGCAGCCATTAGATGTCAAGAGAAGGTTGATCACCGTACATAACATGTCACATCAAGAAAGGGATCACTCATACGTTCTCAGTCTCCCCTCTTACCCAATCTTCAATGCCAAGGCAATGATACAGAAAACTGTGGAATACATCTCCAAATGTGTAAGTCATGTCTCTAAAAATATTATTCCCTCTGTAGAATTCGTTTCCTCAGTAACTTTTTCAGTTCACAGCTATTCCAAAAGCAGAGTAAAACTGACATTTCTTATTATAAGTACTTATTGTTTGGAATATCAGTGTCCCATAAACATGCCATGGTTCTTTGCAAACCTCAGAGAGTAATAAACAAGGCTAAAGTTTTAGGGCTGCTGACATTACAAAAACAAAAATCAAGAAAGTCGTGACCTTACTCCCCCAGAGGACATAAGAGAGACCAACCATGTTCACTAACTCATAACATTTTTATTTAAAATATATTTGGTTGCCAAAACCGGTTTGGCTCAGTGGATAGAGCATCGGCCTGCGGACTGAAGGGTCCCAGGCTCTGTTCCGGTCAAGGGCATGTACCTGGGTTGCGGGCACATCCCCAGTGGGAGGTGTGCAGGATGCAGCTGATCGATGTTTCTCTCTCATCGATGTTTCTGACTCTCTATCTCTCTCCCTTCCTCTCTGTAAAAAATCAATAAAATAT
>NW_005367354.1:4103294-4111458 GCF_000412655.1 Myotis brandtii | reverse complement strand
ACAACGAATAGGAAGAGAAAGCATTAGGCTAGAATGCACAGTGACTCCCATTGAGGCCGGTACAGTCTTCCCAGAGAGACCAAAAAGAGCTGGTCTCTGTCACTGCAATGCAAAGCCCTCCAAACTAAAATGGCATAAAACAACAACCATGTCACAAGCTCACAGATTTTTGTGGGTCAGGAATTCAGATGGGGTACAGTTGTCTCTGCTTCACAATACCTGGGATCTCAGCAAGTTTCAAATAGTTGACAAGTTCTCAACCAGAGGCCAGAATCATACAGAGACACCTCCCCTCACATTATTTGGTACCTGCGCTAAGATGACTCAAAGGCTGAGCTTAGCTGGGACTGTTGACCAAAGCAGCTATATCTCTATCTATATATCTATATATCTATATCAGCGGTTCTCAACCTGTGGGTCGTGACCCCTTTGGCGGTCGAAGGACCCTTTCACAGGGGTTGCCTAAGACCATCCTGCAGCTACATGGCCTTTTAGGACCAAAACTTAGAGGTCATATTGTATCACTTCTGCTGTACTGTATTGACCAAAGCAGACACAAGCACGCCCATATTCAAGGGGAAGTAACATAGAAGATATTAATAGGAGAAATGTCCAAGAATGAAGAACCATATTTGAAAACCTCTCCAGTACACACATATTCTAAGACTTTCATGAACAGCCAGGGATGTTAAAGATCCTACAAAGCATGTGGTAGTTTTGAACCTCAAAGAACTTGTCTTCCCAGGATGCCAGGAGTGGCCCTGTCTACAAACACTACACCCAGATTCACAGAGATGGATAGAAGCCATTTCACCCAAGAACAACACCCCTCTACCCATCACTTTTTACAAAAGCGGAAATGAAGGTCTGGGGTTGATGGGCTGAAACTAGCCTCTAGCCATAGACAGTCATAAGCACCTTTTTGAGACAACACTCTTTCTCAAGGCAAATCCATGTTAAAATTCCTAGTGTATAAAACCATCAATAGATGTTAGAACTGGTGGTGAAAGTATGATGAATACAAGTAGGATATTTACACCATCTCAAAGTATCTGCCCACTCATCCTATATAATAAAAGCCTAATATGCAAATTGACTGAATGGTGGAATGACCAGCCGGCGGGGGGTGGGGCCAGTGAGTGGGTAGCACCAGGCCAGCCAAGGCAGGTGCCAGCAGGCAGAGGGAGGAGACGGCAGTGGAAGGGGGGGGCAGGCAGTGGCGACCAGTGAAGGGGTGATGAGCAGTGGGGCCGGCCGCCTACCAGCCAGTGTCGTTCCCCAATCAGCCTGCCAGTTGCCTCCCACAGAGGGAGGCCAGACTGCAGCCTAAGCCATTAGTCAGACATCCCCAGAGGGATCCCAGACTGCAAGAAGCCACAGGCCTACAAGAGGGCACAGGTTGGGCTGAGGGGACACCCCCTGCCCCGAGTGCATGAATTTTCATGCACTGGGCCTCTGGTTGTATACTAATTAAATAGAAAAAAAAAAAGAAGAGGAACTTTACAATGGAAAAATTTGGTGGCTACCAACTTAACCTGTTGATCAAAGTGACAGATGGGCATCATTTGCCTCCATCCATAGGCATTAAGAAGGTGCAACATCTGTCTGGCCAGTGTGCTCAGTGGTTGAGCATCGTCCCATGCACCAGGAGGTACCGGTTCAATTCCCAGTCAGGGCACATGCCCAGGTTGCAGGCTCTATCCCCAGTAGGGGGCGTGCAGAGGCAGCCATCAATGTTTCTCTCTCACATAGATGTTTCTCTCTCTCCTTCTCCCTTCTTCTTTCTCTAAAAATCAATATATATTTTTTTAAAAAGAAGTTGCAACATCCCTTTTACAATATTTCTGCCCAAAATGCACAGTCTAAATATAATCATGATGGAAGAATATTCTACAAGTAATTTGACAATGTTTTTCAAAAAGTACAAGATCATGAATGATAGAATCCTTACTCTCAAGTAATTCAGTAGACACAAATACTCACAATAGAGGAGAATGAACAAAAAAAGCAAATGGACAAAATATAAACAGTTGGTAAATCTGAAAAAGGGGGTTGCATACATTTGTATATTACTCCTGCAACTTTTCTGTAAATTTTGTGTAAGTTTGAAATTATATTAAAACAACCAGTTACATAATCAGCAGCAACAACAAAATATCTAATTGTGAATTTCTAGGTGGTATTTTCTCAGCTACAGCAATGAATTCAATCTCCTAATTCTTTGAGCAGTAGTAGTTTAAACAAACCACAATGCCCTGAGCTCTGCTCTCACGAAGCTCTGTCTGGATTTCAGGACGTAGATCAGGGATGGTTGGGGAGATTCAAACCAGAATATTTCAGGACACAAATAGACACTACATATCAATCTTTCAGATCAAGTCTTAGGCTACAAGTAAAGTCAATTAACAGAGACCCAAGTCCAGAGGCTTCAATAAAATAGAAATTCATTTCTCTCTCATCAAATAGTCCAACAAAGTTGGGCAGCTCTGCCATCCCTAATCTGAAGCTCCCATCTCTAGGTCCAGTGGAGAAGTTTCCATTTCCATTTCATCGTCAGACGGGGAGAGGGAAAGAAAGAGTGAAAGACATATAGCTTCGTTATAAAAACTCAACCTAGAAATTTGCATAGATCACTTCCATTATCACTTTCTTGGCCAAAATGTAAGTACATGTTACAGCTTGACAGTAAGGAGACTGAATCATCAGCCTCTATCTGGGTAGATGTGGGCCATGTTCTTGGCTAAAACTCAGGGTGGGCGTAATGGTCTATCAGGGGAAGAGAGGGAGAAAGGAAAATGGTAGGTAATTAGAGCCACTGCCCAGGAAGCAGAGATTGGAGGGCTTCTATAGGACCAGCCGAGCACGTCAGCCATGTTTCCAACAGGGGTATGAATTGCTGAAGGAGGTGAAAAATTCATGGAAGAAATTGGGCTCCCAAAATAGGTACTGCTCTGTTTGGTGCCTGTTAGAGTCAATTATTTAAGCAGCTATGAGATTTCCAGAGACCCAGGGTGCTCCATTCTGGAGACAAAGACCAGTCACAGCTTTCTCTGCCATGGACAGTCAGGATTATTTTTATTCTGTTGGCAAAATAAAATGTCTTTACACAAACAAAGCTGCCCTTCTCCATGCTCACATTCACCTCCCTGTACCCTCCAGAAACGGTGCGTGAGGTTGCTCCAGGATGCTCTCAGAGTCCTCTTTTAGGGATTCTCTTCATCGATTGGGAGTGCTAGGCATGTCCAGACTGTCGACTCTCACTTATTTTATATGGTTACTAAATGGTTTCAGTAAAATAACAGGCAAATTACTCAACAGTGCTTTTTAAGGGACTATGTCTTGACTTGTCAAGTTTATGAATGGCTAAATTGCTTTCTAGACACTGAAAAAATAACTAATCCTACCATAGGCAAGATAACACATCTGTATTCTAGCTGATTAAAACTTTATTTCATTTTTGAGGGTTTTCACTCCTAGCAGCATTCCAAACTGTCACTTTCTCTTCTCTCCTCGGTTTCCCTCACATTTTCATAGATACAGCCATGCACACAGGCCAAAGGCAATGGGCTGTGCATTTTCTGCCCAGCTTCACTGTACTTGTAGGAAGGCTGAGAGAAAGCGAACAAGAGTCCAAGTGGGTACTTCCTGCTTTATTAGAATAATGAGTTTGCCATTTTAACCTAAGTCCGGAGGGTGTGTGAACCAAGCTCAGCATTTATATTCATCATCACAGAATCTGAAGAAAAGATAGGGACACTCATGCCCGGGGAAACCACACATCCTGAGGCCCCCAAAGTGCCACAAAGAGGCTTTGAAAGTCACCCTGGTTCCCCATGGACCATTCTCCTGACCCTTCCTGCGCCCCAGATCCGGAGGAACTGGCCTCTCCTCCCTGCCGGTGACTCATCCAAATGCCCAGCTGGAATCTCCTTGGTTTCCCATGACACCCTCCGCAGCCAGTCCTGTGCACCTGCCCAGTCATACCTCATACCGAGGACTTTCAGAAAAGCTGCCCACCCTGGCTCATGACACAGTCCTGTGAATGTCAGGAGCAAGAGCATCCAAGACCTAATTGCCAACTCCCTGCTTGAGAGCACCCACCCACTCCGCCTTTTGGTGCCTCATCCCCGACCAAGGATTGTCGGGGAAAGCAACACCCAACCTAGCAGACAGCAGAGCCAAATGAAGAGGCGGCAGGGCCCAAGCTGCTGAAAGCTCCCTGGAGATGGCTAATTTCTGATGTGTACTCACACCGCCACTTCTGCCAGTTGAGTTGGATGCTCAGCCATGTCACTTGTAATTGTACCCCAACCTTTTTCATGCCAGTTGCATGTGCTGTTCTTGTAATTATGTACTTTAATTAAATGTCACATAAACTAATGAAAGATGAACATGAAAAGAGAGTTGTTTTTATGTACAGCAAGCGGAATGCCTTGGAAAGACTTGATAAAGATGAGTCACTTCAAAAAATAAAAGAGGCAGGCAAATTTGATGGTAAAACAACCGTAAAAGATAAAACATAAAATTATAAAAATCTTAGAGGGTTTTGCCAAAAAGCAGAAGTGGCGCCTGGCGAGAGTCAGGGACGGGAAGAACTGGAGCATGGTGGGAAGGAGGTGGGAGCCCCAGCTGATCTAAACCAGCCATGTGCGTGAGGAGAACCTTGCTGTTACTGGATGGGGCAATGGGCGGGTCAGGTCACTGATGGACACATCTATGTCATCCACCCGCAGATGGATTTGAGGATGGTTTGAGCAGTGCTGTGCGGCTGGATATAAGGATTATTTCTAAAAGAATGAGCAGGCCAGCTCCTTCTCAGGCACCCTCTCACTGTTCCCTAGTGTCCTCACTGCCTTCCTGCCTGGAACCAGCAGGAGTCTTGGAAACTCCACTCTGTCTGAAGGGTCTGTCACCCCCTGTGTGATCCCAGGCTGTCTGTCAATCAGGTCAGGGAAATAATGCTTCTCTGAAAACCTACTTCCAGAAAGCCCCAGCTCATTGCTTGATCACCTTTCCCCGAGTGAAGACAGTTATTGATGAACTTGGGGAATATGAAAGAGCTTCTGGTGACAGATCTGACCTCATCCTCCTGCTGCTCAGGAGTATATCCAAAGAGGTTAAATCCTTTAGTCAAGCCTTAAAGTCGTCCTGGGCCTGGTGCCCATACACTCAAGAAAAGTCCGACCTAAATGAATTCAAGACAGTAGGTGAGAAACCCCAACTACACATTTTCCCTGACTGTGGGTTTCCTATCAGTCAGAACAGTCAGCAGTCCGTGAGCCTGGGTCTGTGGCTGCTCCAGAAGGAAGCGGGGGCCACTGAATGAGCTAGAATCCCGGTATGTGTACGCAGGTGTCAAGCAAAACATGTGGAATCAGCATCCCTAGCATTTAACAAGTCCTAACCCTAAAGGAGCAAGGCAAATGTAATTGGATGTAGATAGATCAAGAAATACATATTTTAAGATAATTTCGAAACCAGAAAATAAACCAAGAGACATAAAACGCAAACCTCATTAGATTGAAGAATAAAAGGAAAAGAAAGTGGCGTAAGTGACTTACTTGTTCTCCTATATTAAGCAAGTCAACAAATTACATTGAAGTTGGTAATTCATATCTAGATTACTGCTAGGAGAATTAAAAAGAGAAATAGCTAAACGAAGGTGTGGGACAGAGAACTTTTATATTGGATACTCTCTTGTACTGTTTGAATTTCTACGTAAATAGTAAAAGGTCTAGAGAAATGTGCACTAAGTTTTTAAAAATATGTTCATGGAGAAAGGCAGTGGAGAGTGATTGAGAGGGAATAATTTTAGCCTCTCCTACTCTATGAACATTGATCCCCAATGAGTGTGTGTTTCCAGTGAAATTAAAATCTGAAAGGCAAAAGTAAGTGATTACACATTATAAAATAGAACACTATGACACAATTTAAAATATCATTGTTGTGGAAGATTAAAGGCATGGAAAATGTTCATAATATGTGGAAAAACTTTTTAAGAAGAGCCCAAGTCCTATTTCCACCTGGGCAAAATGAAACTGACCACATTCAAATAAATTGGCCAGTGCAGGTTTTAACATATATTTAAAATTACTCGTCTTATCAGTTATAATTTTTTAAACCTGCTGAAAATAATCAACTTAAAATAGAAGTACAAAAAATATAGTAAAATACTCATGTTGTCCAGACATTCTACTGTAGTCTTTCTTATATTTTCCATGAACTTTTAAATTTATACTATATACATATATACATACAGGCACAAACACTCATGATTATATTAAACAAAAATGGGAAAATATAATTCCTATTCGTCTACAAATATAATAGAAATGGTTCAAATTATCTATACCATTCTTGCAAGGGGGCCTCATTAATTTTTTCTGTATTCTAAGCTGACAATATAAACTGCTATAGTGAGAATAGTGTTTAAAATATTATCAAAATTATAAAGATTTTTGAATTCAAAATGAGTTCAAGACAATTAGCTTAAAAAGCCCAAAAGGCTTTACTGAGTTAACAGTAAATTTAAAAATATGAAATTAATTTTAAAGCATTGATTTTTTTTCTAAAGGAGTGAGACATTGAAATTATTTTCTAATTCAGTGTTTCAAGTCATGCAACTGAAATTAACTGCAGTTAGCTTTTCTATAGTATTTGCAAATAGGTCTTACTAGTCACATTACCTACCACCACAACATGCCAATTTAGGAGTAAATCTCACAAAATACATGCAAGTTTTGTTCACTTAAAACTGTAAAACTTTAAGGAGAAAAATTAATGAAGACTAAAATAAGTGGATAGATAACACATGTTCCCAGATTGAAAGACTCAAGCTGTTAATTCTCCCCAAATTGTTCTGCAGATTCAACTCAATCCCAATAAAATTATGGGGAACAGTAGATTATTTTTCTATAAATTTAAACATGCCTTTACCATGTTAACCAATAATTCTACCAGATATTTACCCAAGAGCAATAAAAACTTATATTCACAAAAAGATGTATTAAGATGTTCAAAATAGCTTGATACATAATAGTTCAAAATTGAAATCCACACCAATACCATCAGCCAATGAATGGATATACAAATGCCATTATATATATGTAATAAATACTACCCTCCTATATACAAAGAACAAACTATTGACACATGCATCAAAAAGTGTCCCCCCAAAAATCATTATTCTAAGAAGAAAAAACAGCATAAAGAGTATGTATGATATAATTCCACTTAAAAAAAAGCTTCTATAATATACAAACCTAATCTATAGTCACGTAAAGATCAATGATTACCTGGGCCAAGTAAGTGGTTGTAGTAGGAATGGGCTACAAAAGGTAGGAAGAAACTTTCCAGAACAATAGACATTTATGTCTTTATTGTGCTTGTGGTTACTTGGGTGTAAAATTTAGCCAAACTCATTGAATTGTATACTTATTATGGGTCATTTAAATTGTATCTCAGAAATGTTTATTTGATTTTTAAAAAGATAATCAGTGAAAGGTACCTGCATTTTGGCAATATGAAAACAAACAGGATCTGCAATGTATTTTGAATTCCTATCTCATGGTAGAAATATAGAACAATAAAGGACTCTAATCATGTTCAGAAGCCTGTGTCCATCTCTGAATAATGTGACCATAGAAGGAAGTTACTATACGATGCATGCTCTAGCTATCCCTTCAACAGAATTATCTAAAATGGGAATATCAACGGGCATGTATGAAACAAAAGCTTGAGCGTGTTGTTTTCCCTATCAACACAGACTTCCTTCACTGGCATCACCCAACCTCTTCAATAAAAAATAAACAAAGCCACTGTGGAGAACAGTATGGAGTTTCCTCAAAAAACTAAGAATGGAACTCCCATTTGACCCAGTGATCCCACTTCTAGGAATATATCCCAAGAAACTAGAAACATCAATCAGAAAGGATATATGCACCCCTATGTTCATAGCAGCACAATTCACCATACCTAGGGTTAGGAAACAATGTAAGTGCCCATAAGCAGATGAGTGGATTAAAAAACTGTGGTACATTTACACAATGTGATAAAAAAGTAGGAATTCTTACCATTTGCAACAGCATGGATGGAACTGGAGAGCATTATGCTAAGCGAAATAAGTCAGTCAGAGAAAAATAAATATCACATGATCTCACTCATA
>NW_005367354.1:4030919-4103114 GCF_000412655.1 Myotis brandtii | reverse complement strand
GGGGGGATAAGGACACATATGTAATACCTTAATCAATAAAGAAATTTAAAAAAATAAAAACTTAAAAAAATAAACCAACCAGAGGGGACAGAGAGAACTGCATTTGAATCCTAGCTCCTCTACTTACCACCCTTGTGATGTTGGCAAAGTACTTAACCCTCCTCAGATCTGCTCTTTTCATCTCTTAACTGAGGACAGAATATATAACTCACAAATGAATTCTTTGCAAATATTAATGGAATACCTTATGGGAAATGCTTAGTGATGTTTGAAACATAATATACTTGTGGTAAATACTAGTAGTTAGAGGAGGAAAGGTAATTCTTGTTACTTGAGATTTGTTTGTTTTTGTTTTCTTATTATGTGAGATTTTCTAATATATTCCTTTTACTTTATATCAGCATGTACTCCCCAGAATTCCTGGGGCATCAACAATTCCTTTAATGTGTCATAACTTCTGCTGTTAGAATATATTCAAATTCCTAAAGAATAAAATAATACTCAAATGTTTTCTATGCTATGTTATCATTTTTCCCTTGGTTTATTGTTTGATTCTTCCATAGGAAAACAGACAAAAATGAAAAAAAGGATGCATAGCTGATTAATTTTAAGGGCGTGGTCAAATCAGAGGGGACAGATCCAGAGGTTTAAATTGAGTCTGGGTTTGCTTTCTTCTGCAAAGCTTGGAAGGCAATCATGTCACCACTTGGAATATGAGAAAGTAGGAAATGTGTATCTGACCTTAAGGATGATGAGACATGAGCAAATCCACAGCTGTTAAGTCTTGAATAAATATAATGGCTGACTTCAACATTTAAATCCTACCCATCCTTCAGGTTCACTCAACAATTTATTTACAGCTTCTAAATTCATTGAAATCGGTTCAATTGTTTTCAGGCAACAAACAGATGGAGTTTCGGATTGGTGAATTCAAATTTCAGGCTCACAAACTGAGAGGATGGGCTCAGTCTGAGAACAGACTGCATCGTTGAAGATAAAATGAAAGGGTACCCTTTACACACCAGCATTTTACTGCTGGGAAGCTCCAAACATTGGTGAAAAGAGTTGGCTGTCCATCTGGAAAAGGTATTTAAAATTAACTTAGATGCAAAGTGCTATTTTCAGGTAACAATTGCTTTCTGTAGATGTCCATTCTGTTCAAATATAGACCTCCAGGTCATCTATATATATAAAAGCCTAAGCGACCTAATGACCCGTGGACCCATTGACCTGTCAACCGGTTGCTATGACGCTTACTGACCACCAGGGGGCATATGCTCACCGCAGGAGCTGCCCCCTGGTGGTTAGTGTGTTCCCACAGTGGGAGCACCGCTCAGCTGACAGACCCATCCAGGTAGCCCACCAGCCAGGTGGCAGCCACTCACTCCCTCAGTAGTCCTGCAGGTCCAATCTCCAGAGAACAGGCCAGACACCAATGGACCTGTGCCGCCCGCAGAATCCCTACAGCATTGTTGGCCTCCTGGAAGTTGACCTCAGGCACTATGGCCGCTTCCCCTCCCTAGATACTCCTCAAGGAAGAAACGATATAAAAGCGGCCATCAGGTGGCTCCCGACAACCATCGCAAACGTCAGTAGGATGGATCCCGATCCTGGGCCGGCAAGGGCGTCCCACCACCCACCCGGAGGGCCGATCGCATCCCGCCCCCCTCCCTGATCCCCCTCAGGATGGGCCCCAGACACAGGGCTCATGGCTGCAGGGCACGAGCCCATGGCAGGTGTAGTGGGGCTGGGATGAGTGGGAGAGGGCAGGCAGGAGCAGCAGGCAACATTGGACTACAGGTTTCAGCCGATCCCCACAGGCCACCACGAGGGACCCCACCAATGCACAAATTCATGCACTGGGTCTCTAGTTAAATATAACATTGAATGTTAAAAGATAAACTGAGACATATTAAAATTTTTAAGAATTTGATCAAAAATTGATTTGAGTCAGGTAGCAACAAACTAGAAGTGGTTAGGAATATTCCACAGACAGGAGCCTGGGGTAAAGATTTTATGAAGAAAAAGCAGAGAAAAGTAAGAAAATTATTGATTGGCCATAGTTTAAAGCCTATCTGTTGATTGGTTGTCCTTAGGTTTCAATTTTGTAACCTTGAGGCATTTACAAGCTTAGATTTTGGTTTGCTTACATAAGCCATTATAGCATTAGAGACACATCAATCTAATGGCCTCCTTGTTTAATTAATTTAAATCAATAATCTCAATGCTGAAATATCTTCTGCAACTCTAAAATTTACCATTGAAGTGATGGAAGGAGACTTGACTTGGGGTGGTGAACACACAATATAAATACAGATAATGTATTATAGAATTGTACCCATGAAACCTATATAATTGTATTAACCAATGTCACCCCAATAAATTCAATAAAATTTTTTAAAATAAAAGTTACCATTGAATCACTTGAAAATTGAGAAAGGTTGAATATCTTCAATCTCAGCAATGTATGATGAATTTAGACTATAAAAATGCCAGATGTTAGGCTATAAGATATATATGATTGCATTTAACAAGTTTTTCTTTTCACACAATGGTTCAAGGCATTTAATAAAGTGTTCTAATCAATAGTAAAACGCCTGACCAAAGCTATTAGCCTCAGCATTAGAAGGCTAAAAGGTAATACTATCCCAATTATATTATAGCTGCTAAGATGGCATGGTAGCAATTAGCCTGGAAATATGGTTACCCTGAAAAAAGCAGGAAACAGACACACCAGTGTCCAGAATTAAAATGACAGAGGGCTCACAGAGCGGGTCTACAACTGATTGGTAAGTTCTTTTGAGAATCATGTTCTGGCCCCAAAATATGCAAGTTTATAATTGTGGCCACAGACTCGCCAGTCATTGGAGTAACATCCACGTAGCAGAGTCTTGTCCAGGTCTGCAAGGTCTTCCTCGTATATTCATCAATCAGATATGAACTTTAAGAAAGGTGAGGCAGACTCAGAGCTCACCAAGACATTCATGGGCTCTTCTCCATGTCACGGCCTCCCTTAGAGTTGGCTTGGGGCCAGGTAGCTGGGTTCTGGATAACGGAATAAGAGTGGAAGTAACAAACCGCTTCCTGAGATGACTATTAAAAACATTTCATCATGGAATTCAGCCCTTTCTTCCTGTTCTGTGGCAATGCAAGAAGTCATGTGTAGCTACTAGGTGGAAATCCTAGTGTAGCTACTAGATGGACATCATAGTGTAGCTTTTAGCTGAAAACAGCCTAGAACTAGGACTCCCTGTTTGGAAGATAGACCCAGGAGAAATGCCCAAGACACACTGGGTGTTGCCTCAGAAAGGTATGAACACCCTCCTTTCTTAAGCCAGTAGGAGCTTGGGATTTATTTGTTATTACAGCATAGCCTACCATATCCCGACTAATATAAAGCTCATAAAAAGGATCTTTCTGCTTTGGCTATAACACAGCAGAAAATACATTTGGTTACTTTTATGCCTGATATGTCCCTGAGAGAGTTCTGTTACAAAAAGATAACTCTGCTTGATATTCCACCAACAAGAGGGCTCAGATGTAGAAAAGAATCATTTCAGCCACTTTTCCAAAATTAAGAATCATAACCTTTCATTTGTGCAGCAATACCAGCTTTTTTCGTAATGCTTTCACACACACACACACACACACACACACACACACACACACACATTCACAAAAGCCCTCGAACATTTTTGAGTGTATAAAACCCCAACTTTACGACCGAACAAAGTGAGTAGCAGCAGGATTTTAAGTGAGGTGCCTAGTAACCCAGCTAGTCCGAGCCCAGATGAGGCAGGCTGCTGCCTTTATCCTCCTGTAATCACGAAGCGCTCCAAGCGCTCAGCCTTGCTGCACATCTTTACAAGCTCCTCTTTTAATAACCTTTCTCCATCGCATTCCTGACTTATTACCTCCCTGGCTCCCAGCGCTCTTATTGATATGCAGACTCATTCCAGCTGCACATCCCCGTGTTTATGCTGTGTTTACTGTGCTGTCTCCTAACTAGAGTCCATTATCTCCCGCAACAAGAGGAATGTTCTCCAATAAAACACAGCTTGCCTGTGGCTGCCGGACCTGGCGAGCCCATTACGGGGGGCAAAGTTGTATCTCTGTTGATGGGGAGTAACCTGCTGTTTTCATTGGAGCCTCCCCTTGGGTGGCTCCAAGGAGAGGAGCGACTAGAGGGCTGAAAGCATGTGACGCACTGCAGGGAGCCAAGCCAAGCACCTTTTCAAAGTCACACTCCCAGGCAAGCTTTGCCCACCGACCAGGAACTGAGCTCCAGGGTACATGGGCCCCACTCAGGGCTGTGGGAGAGTCCAGGTCAGGCAGGTTGCACTTGTCATCAAATTGACTTACACAGAAAGACAGGCTTTGTGGGAGGTGGTTGAAAAACATTTGACCTAAATTGACAACTTGGAGAGTCTAACACTGCTCCAAGCCAGGTTCCAAAGGTGTCTCCGCACTTCCTGCCGGGATCACCCATCTGGCCCACTTAGGACAGCAAGGAGAGGTGCCTGGCTTTGTACTGCAGAAGGGGGCGCTGAGCAAGGGAAGCCACTCTCGCCAAGAGCCACAGGCTGCTGTGAGCTCCTCCCTCATCCCTTCTGCCAAGTATGAATGGCCGTTATGGGAGATGGTGAGATGTGGTCTTACGTAGGTGTCATTTCTCAGAGCCTGCTGGCTTTTAAGTCAGACAATTATGTTTTCAAAATCTGGCTCAGCACTTAATAGCTGCGTGACCTTGGTCAAGTCATTTAACCTTTCTGAGATGTGCTTTCCCCACATGTATAAAACAGGAAGTAAGAATAACTACCTTTGCTGAGCTGTTGCAAGGTTAGAAATTATATACACAAACATTTGTAAACATGTGCAATGCTGCGTCTGGCATAAGCCCTGGCATACGATCAACCGTCAGTAAATGGTAGCTTCGTAGTGATCATCCTTGACTGGAAAACTGCCTCTTTGTGCTCTTGCTCTGACCCACCTCTCACCATCTCCATGAAAACCATCTGGAGAGCACCGATCCCTAAACCTTTCATAGGGAACAGAAACCCAGCTCGGTGCCCAGCACTCAGGAGATACTCAACAGATCTTTGTGGAATTGCATTGAACGGAATTGTGCCCCCAATTTTACATCCAGAGGCAGCTTCTTCGGTTTGCTTCACTGACTTTGATATTCCTCTAAAATGTAAGCTTGGCTTACTCCTGCCTGGAGCTTCAGAGCATTTGGGCTGCAGTTATGAAATGTTTATGATATTTTGTGTATGGAGGATTTCTTACGTAGTCATGTGCTTCACATATGTTAATGCTACGGTGCAATTTAAAAAAACAAAAACAGAACAAAGCTGATGGCTCACATTTCTATCTACATGCTACCCATTTGGGACGGACATTCTGCACAAAGTGGGAGAGACCCACAAAGGGCTTGATTTTACAGTGACAGCTCGGGGTGACGGTTTAATACTGCAGACTGTGTCATGGCTTCTAAGTCTGCCACAGGGTCGGACAGTTAGAGGGGAACTTAGAGGTCATCCAGTCCTACCCCCAGCCCCGAAACGTCTGCCAGCTCATGTCAGGGAGCCTGTGAACAGCCCTGTCACCACAGGGACTGGCACCAACCCTCGCTTACACTGCCAGGCCCTGGGGCAGCAGATGCCCGCAGCTAAGGAGGGGCTAATAGGCCTGCAAGGATGGTAGACTAATCAGCGTACGATGGTACAGCAAGGAGTCCTGCCTGGCCATCTCCATCTACAAAATTAACCAGAAATGCGCGAGGCTTGTGGAATAGGATGTATTTTCAAGGCATACTAGTAGCGCTCTGGCATGTGAGTGTTCATACGGACATGTATGCCCATCTCAAGTTAACACTCACAGTGAGGACACACAGTGGGCACCAAGCACAGTGCTGTTTATACATTTTATTTCTGGAGGTCCCATGTGATGTCTCTTTTCAGGTTATGAAGCTAGACTTCCCTGAGTGCTCACTTCCTTCGAAGATGTGTCTTAAGGCATTCATTTACAGCAAGCAGGTCAAACTCGCGGCCTGCGGGCCGCATGCCTCGTTTATTTGGCCCGTGTTAGCCTTTGAATTTGACATGCTTGATTTACAGTGTTTCCTTCATAGCCTTGGGAGTAAGGGGGTGAGGTTGGAGTTCTATCCTGCCAACCTAGGTAGTCTCAGATAGAGTCCAGGCCCTGCCCTGGTGAGTGCCTGACTTCAGTCCAGTCCCTGCAGTGGCCAAGGTCCCACAGCACTAGGCTTAAGTGGGGGTGGCCGGTCCCTTGTCTGCATACCTAAAGGTCTATTTACATTTAAATTGCTGTTGTGTCTCCGCCTTACATTTCCATAGCTGCCAAGTAGTGGTTAAATTCATATTTTTCCTCTGAACAGTAAATAGTTTCATTTTTTCAAGTAGCATAATTTTTGAAGTTTTTATTCCTCACCACTACTGTATTAAGAAAGCTGTCAAGTTTTGGAATTTCATGGAGAAGTGTGAAGTGGCCTTTGTAAGCTCTGGAGGAGCCCTCTGAGGCCTGACATTCTAAATGTGATGGCTCTATTTACATATATATTGTCCTTCCAAGGAAATGCTGTTGCTTTGGATTTGGGATTACTGGATGTGGACAGTTTGGACTGTCACAGGAGCCTTGGATGTCTTCTATTCATGCATGTATCCATTCACTCACTCATTTATTTATTCGCTTAGAAAGAGTTTATCGCTTGCCTGTGCTATCTGGGAAGGCCTGGGCTCCTGTTCTGCCTTTAACCAGTTAACTACCATGTGTCCAAAACGGAAACCATCCCCACACGCCACAATATTTTGAATTGAATTTTAAAAAATCCATTTGCAATGAATATTATAATAATAAATATATTACTCACAATTCAGTTATTCTTGAATATTTTCAGCTGAAAATTCTCACACACACAAAAAAAATGATTTTAAAGTTGGTCAGGGCTGCCACTTAGGGAAAACTTTTTTTGTATAGACGTACATAGCGTGTGGGGAAGGTCTGTGGCTTGTGTCTACAGATGCTTATAGCGTACAATGGGTTAAGGTAGGAGACCGGAGTTAGGAATCAGCTGCCTAGAGCAGAGAACCCAAACCCTGAAGTTGATTAGCCATATACAGGGTGTTCCAAAAAAATGTATGCGCACTTCAGCTGATAGCTCAATTTTGAAAATGAAATGTATTTTAATAAACGCTGCCTTTATAATTATTCAAATTGCATGTTACCTTTTGCGGGGACATCCTATATATCATTAGCAATTTTTATTCTGCCCAAAGAACTTTCAGTGTCTTCCATCTGGGGGGAAAAATAAGAAAGAGGATCCACCTTGAGGAGCAAAGGCTACACAAATATGTGTCAGGTGTGCAGGACACAAAGCAATGGCTGAAATACCTTAAGGCCAGACATTATCCTGGGTGACCAAAGAATAAGCTCACATTTTAACCATGGTAATGATGCTCCCACAGGTGGGATCAGATGAAGGCAGAATGCCAGCACGTCCTGTGGAGGAAGAGCTAGAAAGAGAAGCTCAGAGCCGGCACCTCCCCCTGACAATGAGAAAGCAGCATGGAGGGCCAATTCAAGGCAGGCCATGGTCCACAGATGGGGTGAGACTTATATTCCCAAAGCAATCAGGTCATATATGTACTGGATAATTGTGTTAACTTTTACATGCATGTTTTGTTTTGTTCCAAACAATATCGAGTGACAATGGGAGGTGAGATCTGGCAGACTCACTAGGATGATAACACACAGGATTAATATTGAAAGCTGGGAAAGAGTATATCAAGGGAAAAGGAAAGGGGAAGAAAATAGTGTATACAAACAAGGTGAGGGGAAGCAAGGTAATGTACTCTCCTGACACTCTTGGGCCTTCCTTCCACTCAGGTAAAGGAAGGTTCTACTAGGAGTTGGTACCCTGTGGTGTGTTAGCCACAAAAATACTGACAATAAAACATGTTTTTTTTTTTGCATGGGATTGTACCCCAACTATCTAGCCCCCAAGAAATTCTGATCATTTATTTTTTAAAATATTTAAAATGCTTACTGTCATCCTGGCCCTATGCGAGTAAGTATGGATGCGGGAGGGAGATAATTTGGGTGGGGGTGATGCAGCTGATGTTAGACTTCACAAGGCATCAAGCTAATGGTCAAGTAATGGAGGCAGAAGGCACTCATGTTTCTGAAAACAAAGCCGTGGGCCAGCCAGATTCTGGAGGAGGAGGGGGCACTCACTCGTTCTGGGCCAAATGAATTCAATGACTTGACAGATGAGGCAGGAAACGGGTGCTCACCATTCCAGGAAGAGAGCATGGTATGTAGCAACGAAAAGAGTCCACACATGTGACGTCAATTTGGGAATGATGAGAATTATAAAGTATCTATTAGGGGCTCCCCAGAAAAGAAAGACTCTAGAGAGTCTTAAAAGTCAGGCGAGGCTTAACTCTTAGTAGACAATGGGGGGCCCTTGCATTTTCTTGAGCAAGCCAGTGGTTTAGGAAGATCAATCTGCACAGGATAAATAGTGCAAGGAGCAGAGCGACAGAATGAATCACTGTCATCTGAGTGTGAGCTGATCAAAAATGGACCAGAGTTCCGGCTGTTGACGTGGAGATGAGGGGTACAAATTGAGGGGTGATTCGTCATGGTGATTTACACTCTGCGTAAAATATTGAGTGAAATAAAGTCTGTGAAGAAAGGTGTGATGTTCTGAAGAAGGTGCTGAGGTATAACTAGGACATGGATATTCCTAACAACTGTTTGCAATACTGTGCATGCCTTAAAAGAGTTAGGGAGAATATCACGTTAGAAGCATTGGGGAAACCACTCACAAGTTACCGACACAAACCCAGTGCAGTAACCACAGGGTGGACATTGGTTTGCTACCTAAACCACCTCTGGGGGAGGTTATACTCACAACTTCCCTTTCCCTGAACTTATCCAGACATCTCCTTTCCTCCACATCTCCCAAGCCAGAAGGCCAAAGAAAAGCCAAGCATCCGTGGTATGCTATTCAACGTATAGTACATTCAGGGCAGCCAAGAAAGTAAGAGATGACATATCAACACATCCCAAAGTTTTCCCTAGGCAGGAAGAAAAAAAATCTCCACGCTACACAGGGTTCACCATGAAAGCAGGGAGGAAGGGAGGACAGTGGGTAAAACCATCTGGGGTCACCTCTGCTTCCTGGTGCTGCGTGCTCCTTCCCAGGGCGATTTGAAGTCCTACTGATGTCCTCGGGGATGGGAGAGGATGCGTGCGCTCCAGGAAGAGCTTCCTGGGAAATGAGAGCATATTTATCAACACATTGTGTTCTGTTCTTTCTGTTATAAAAAGTTCTGCAGCCCAGAACTCCTCACCTGCCTCCTTCCCAAAGGTGAACTTCCCAAAACAATCACCAACTATGAGACTTTGCCCAGAGGAAGACTGCAGGAGGCCCTGGCCCTTTAAGTTAAGCGCACCCACTTGCACAGAGCCAGCCATCCTGGAGTTAAACTCTTGTCCCTACTCTCAGTGGGTGGGGTCAGCAGGCACCTGTCTTGCAGAGAGCTAGTCTACTGCACACCTAGAGTCTTTCTGAAGCTTCCTGACTCCGTGTAAGTCCTGGAGCCTTACTGTCTCCAGAATGATTCCTTAAAAGTATTCTGAAGTCAATGAACGTAAAGATCTCAACACCAAATAATAGAGAAGGTTTATAAGTGGTTCTCTGCTATGTTCCTCAAGGGATAATGAGACATCGGTCTTCAATTGGTTTCTCAATTACCTGGCGTGATGTATCTGCAGAATCTCTGTCATAAATACGCAGCCGCCTGAAACAAGACCAGAAAGCAGAAGTGAAGATGACATCAGGAGCTGCAAATTCTTGGGGGCTGATGCTGCTCTGCAGACGCTCTTGATACTCAGATCCCATGACATGCGTGCCCTGCTTTAACTGGACCGCCCCAGTTAATGAATGCATCTGTTAATTTACTGCGGACTGGCTTTTCTTTAAACTATGACAGATTCAATTTCCCCTGAGATGAACCATTCCAAAATCGATAAGGACCTGTGACTTATATGTATAGGCACTTCTCTGGGAAAAAGACCTTTTTGTAAAAAATCCTTGTGCCTGGTGGTATAATATTGGGTACCTTCAACTCATTAATTAACTATTGGTATTAAATACTAGCAAATACAGTCTACTAAGTGGCAAGGAATTTTAAAAGCATATACATAACCAATCTTGGTCGATAACCCTGCAATCTTGCAGGAGATAAGGATCAGACAGGAGCAATAGCAACTGAGAGGAGAATTTAAACTAGTACTAATCACAATAATAGCAAATAGTCATAACAATAACATGTGCATATAGCAAACAGCATTAGTCAAGCTCCATTCTAAGTTTTTTTAGAGATGGTAATTCAATCATTGTCTGTGAGATGGGGGCCGTATTTTTCTTCATTTTACAGCTACGAAAACTTCCCTCACGGAAGTGAAGTCACTTGCTCAAGGTCATAAAGCTAGTGAGGGGCAGGGCTGTGTTTTGAACCAGACTATACACTTCAACTCAGGGCGCCATGCTCTGAACCGCTGTGCTGTTGGAGTTCAGAGCCAGTCCCCCGGGGCAAGCGCAGGAAGGCTTCTTGCGGGAACGAGGTTGCAAGGTCAACTGAAAAGGTGAGCTGGAATTTAAAAGCACGAAGAGGAGAACAGACATTCTTGATGGGATGAACAATCTGAGCCCAGCCACGGAGGCAGGAATAATGACGGAGGAGAGAATGGCACTGCGATCCAGGGTGTGGTCCCTGGACCCAGACTTCTCGGCTTCAGATCCTGGCGCCACCACTCACTAGCTCTCTGACTTTGGACAAGTTCCCTGACTTTTCTGTTGCCCTGGTTTCTCATGATAAAGTGGGTATAAAATAAAAGCGCAGAGTAGTAAGCTGGTAAACACTGGTAAGCCACAGCCCTGACACATCGCTTGTGGCATGTGAGGCTTCTTCCAGTGAGTTAGGGGCACTGAGAGACAGGCCTGCCTGTGGGGCTCCATGATACTTAAGAGCCTGTCAGGCATCTGCCCCGACTGCCCTCCCCTTCAAGGACCATCTCCTCGGCATCCTGGCATAATGTTGCCTGGGGACAGAATTAGAGGACAGCCCCGCGCAGGTGCGGTGATATAGGACACCAGTGCAATTGCCATCGAAATAACCACGAACACTTACCCAGAGCCCGCATGTGCAAAGCGCTTTAAGGTGCACTCAGCCATTTAGACAGAAAAACATGCAGCTGGAATGTCTCCAGGTGGAACCAGTTGCTATAAGAGGCCCATGGCTGGCTGCAGTACAGTCAGATATGACTGACTCCCACGCCCAGAGCAGCTTGGGGGGGGGGGGGGGGGGGGAGGAGTGAAGGGGGTCAGGAGCCTTACTAGCTCATTAGTGCTAGCTGGATTTAAAAGACAGATTCCCGAATCCCAGGAGGCGGCTCGATGCTTGGAACAAAACCCGGTGCATTAACATCCTAGTATTCCAAAGCGATCCCCGAAGCCCTCCAGTTACGCTGATGGAATGTGATTTATACCGAGCAGAGCCCTGCCAAGGCCCAGGCTGGGGAGGCAGGCGAGCAAGGAAATCATTGCAGATGCTCTGCGTTTGCCTGTTTGCGAACCTCCCGATTAAAAGAAGGGCACCTCAGGGGCCCTGGGCTCCCAGCCCCCGCCCCGCAGGCCTCTCTGCCACCACGGGCCTGGGGTTGCAGGCCCAGCTTGTCACCACACCAGGCCTGGGGATCTCAGCTGAGCTCTGGACAGCCAGCAGGTGTTGGAAGTGCCACAGAGGCCATCTCCAAAGCCTCATCTCTGAGTTTGCCGCCGTGGCCCCCAGGGTTACCCCAGGAGATGGGCCGAGATCCAGCTGGCAAGCCGCTTACCTTCCTTGTGGGAGGATCGCCCACGGGGAGGAGTTGGTACCTGCTGGTGAGATAAGTGCAGACACCTTTCTCACGATGCAACAAAAATGCATGGTTTGAAACATTTTCTCCAGCTCAGGAATCTGATGAGCTAGGTTTTCTCTTGTCTTCTCCCCACGGCACCCGATGGTTACCACGGCAGCCCAGAGAGCGTTACAGAACCAACCAACCAGGAGCATGCTCTCTGGAGTCCGGCAGGCCCTGGTTTGCAACCATAGCTCCACCAAATTAGAAAAGTGCCCACCGGTGTTCAGGAGCTCCCGCTCTGGAGGTGTGTTCAATTAGAGAACAAAAGACTATTATTTCCAACGTGAGGATCAGTCAGTGTGTGAGTCTGGACAGAGTAATTGCTGTAAGCAAACCACTTCTAACTCTCAGTGGCTTAGCACCGTGCAGGTTTATTTCTGCCCCTTGTCACAGTCTAATGCTGGGGGCGGCGGGGGTAGGGGTAGGGGAGGTTCTGCTCGACATCGTCATTAAGGGACCCAGGCTTCTCAGATAAACTGGATCCCACATCTCCTAGAAACTCAGCATGGGTTTCTCCCTGTCCCACTGGCAGACAAGGAAATCATAAAGGAGTTAGGAGCCAAGTTTGGAAGTGGCATACATCACTCCCATCCACATTCCATTGGCACATGGACTATTTCCATGAAGGGAAGGTAGGAAAATAAAGTCTATTTCTATGCACAGGAAGAGAGGAAATTTCGAGGGCTTGGGGAGCACTTCAGCTGTCTGCACAATCAGGGAGGCTTCCTGGAGGAAGTGACACCTGAGATCTCTGAGGATGCACATTCTTACAGCCTGCCCTGTCTCTCAGGATGGAAGTGACCTCAGAGGTCATTCCAGTCGCCATCACACAGTTCAGCAAAGCACACATCCCTAGAAGACATTTTCAATGATAAACCTCTGCGGGTGTTGGTCCTGCAGTTAGAGGCTTATGACTTGCAATGGCCATCCAAGGTCATTTGAACCTTTACCCATTTTCCTGGAAAGTCCCCAGCTAATGAGAGGGAGTCCTTGTCCTGTTTTCAGGACCTCAGAAATGGACAAACGTAGGAATCAGTGCCTGGCTGTTCCACTCTCCTGAGACTCACAGATGGAGACTATTCACCCATATGGAGCTGGGAGCAAGAACCCGAGCCTGTTTTCCTGCTCACGGCCCTTTCTCCTTCTGCACACCCCCTGTTTGAGGCTATCAGCTCCTGCATTAGGCAGCTCATGCCGCCATAACAAAATTTCACAGACTGGGTTGCCTGATGACAGAAACTTATTTTCTCGCAGGTCTGGAGGGTAGACGTCCAACTTCAAGGTGCCAGCAGGGCTGGTTTCTCGTAAGGCTTCTCTCCTTGGTTGTTTACAGTGCTTCTGACTGTGAGCACATATGACCCTTCCTCTGTGTTCATAGAGAGAGATCTCTGTTGTTTCTTCTTCTTCTAAGGTCACCAACCCTATCCTATCCAATAAGAGCCACACCCTATGGCTGCATTTAACTTTACCTCCTTAAAGCACATATTCCCAAACCTACTAGTCCCCCTCACCCAGGAGGAATATGTTCCAAGCCCCCCAGGCGATGCCTGAAACCTTGGTTAGAACTGAACCCTGCATAGACTTGTTTTTTTTCTATATGTACATACCTTTTCACATAACCCCTCACCCAGGAGGAATATGTTCCAAGCCCCCCAGGAGATGCCTGAAACCTTGGTTAGGACCGAACCCTGCATAGACTCGTTTTTTTCTATACGTACATACCTTTTCACATACAGAAACCACCTTACAGCTTCTCGGAATTGCCAGGATCACTACTCTTGCGCTCTGAGGCCATGATTAAGCACAGGATGACTTCAACACGGGCGCCGTGACACTGTGACAGCTGATCTGATAAGTGAGAGGGTGCACGACGCCGAGTCAGTCTCCCTGAGATCCGCGTGCCCTGCTGAGTCCACCGGCTGTCACATCCTGTCTCCCTGTCTTCCTGCTCGGGGACATTGAGGAGCATCCATTCCAGAGGTCCCCGTGGGCGCCACACGGATTCCTTAGGAGGCTCCTGATGAGACTCCCTCCCTAGATTTCCCGGGGGGGACCCGTGGCTCACACACCTTCCCGTCAAGGGCCTGTCTCATTTCCCTGCTCCAGGAGAATGGACGCTCAGCATTTGTGTCCAGGGAACGGCGGGCGTATTTCTTCCAGGAATTTAATAAGATTGTATATGTTTGCCTCAGGGCACTGAAGAAGAGAAAGAAAAATTCCCTGCAACAACATGTCTCTTGTTTAATAAAGTTTTATTATTATTATATATGAGTGTGTGGGAATGAGAAATCCATATCTGTTCCTCACCGTCACGGCTTTATTAGTTCTGAGCTTGAAAAATCAGCGTGGTGAATAACAGAATAAAGATTCTGACTGACCGGAGATTTTTAATATTGGGCTCTTCCAGGAAGCAATCTAATAAAGTACAAGCTTATTGGAAAGTGTAGATGATGTGGAAATGAGTCACAGAGAGGGCAGGGCTGTCCTGGCTCGCACCTGGAGGAGGACAGGTGGATATGACAGGTGACAGGGCCCCTTTGATTGCTGGCTGTACCTTCACCTCAGCTTCGGGGCGTAAACCGAAGCTTCCGGTTTTATTTTTCTCTGACTCCTATCTCCGGGTCTTTGTTTTCAACTCTCTTTAACCAAGAGCATTCCCCTTCCCTGGAAAACTCTTTACTTCAGCCTCCAGGCAGGCCCCATTCTGCTAACATCATGTGTGTGTATGCACGTTTGTGTATGTACAAGCATGTGTGCCTGGGTGTGCTCATCCTGAGGGCTTGTAGTCCCAGCCTGGGCTCTTCCTGGGGATGGTACCTTCCTGGGGATGGTACCTTTCACCTCCTGTAGGAGCTGGGCCATGCATCTAACCAACTGTGACCCATCCTAGGGGCTCCACAACCCCATATGCCCCAGATTACACCCTGAGTGTTCTCTGCCTGCAGGGGCACCAATGAGAAGAGCAACAGTGCAGGGGAGACGGCCTCATCCATCTCTGCTTCCAATGCCTTCATCCTCTGTCTTAGGGCTGTGTTCTGGGAATAACTATTAAAAGCTCCAAGTCTCCTAATTTTTTGCATTGAGTTTTCATTACAGTTTAAACAGTGCCGTGCATGGAATTAATGAGCGGAGTCCTGCAGGATGTTCAGCCAGAAGTCTCAGAACCCCAATGGTCTTGACCGAGAGCTTAGGACCACTTGTCGCTTAAATGATCCATAATTTTGTTTCTGATTAGTAGCGAGTAGGACCGGCAGCTGCTCTGAGGACCCCTCGGCCTTCTGCTCAGCCATAAGCCTGTCTGACTCACTGCTCTGTCTTAAGGACGTGATTCAGGTTCAGAGGGTTCCTCAGAGGTGGGAATTTGTGACTCCACAGAACATGAGCAGCGGAGGCCACCCTTTTTATAGGACTATCCTCACACGAAGAAAAGCTAACACTCTCTGCATGGAACCTCAAGAAAAAAAATCCTCTGTCCCCTAAAACTGTCTTCCCGTATGCTCAGGGCCTATTATTCTATTACTAGAACTTGGCTCCCTTGGGATTGCAAGGTATTTGGTCTTTTAAAGTCCTTTATTAAAATACAAAGACATCTAGGAAGGCTGAAACCTTATATTCTCAACAAGAATCTGCAGTCATTGAGGGCAGAAAAGATGACTGAGATGCCTTTTCTCATATATTAAGTGCTGACCTGCCCAGGATGCTCCGAAGGTTAAGGCATTCTGTGTAATCAAGGTGCTCAGCTTGCTGAAGACCTACCTCTTGTAAGTCTGCCTTAAGTAATATGAAATATTTGGGCAGTGATCTCATCTAAAATGCTTCACACTGCCCTACCCTCTTAAATGCAGCCTGCCAAGTGCAACAAAACACTTCCTTGATCATGCAAGGTCATCATGAGAGCCCCCATTAGTGTCCTCTGCCCTGATTCCCTCAGAGTCCATCACCGTAGGCAGGGCCATTTGTACCTGTAATGGCCGTTCTTGCATGTCTCTAAGCTTTCCGTCTTCTGCTGCTCCTATAAACCACCCTCACTCTCTTCTTGCTTGTGCCTGAAGCATTCTTTCTTTGCCTTAAGCATTCTTTCTCTTTCCAAACCTATCCTTTTAAGCACCTGTGTTGTAGGAAATACTAAAATACCCAGGCTTCTGAGGGATTGTGAGTAGAAGAGAAGACAAGCTTTGAATTAGAATTTTTCCCATCATCAAGGGCAAGAACTTTATTACAGAACCCACTTATTCTTATTATACAGATATTTTTGCTTTTTCTCTGATTCTCAGCTATTGTTTGGATAAGTGAGGTGACCAGATATCCTGGTACATTTTAGGAGAGGGGAGCTCCTTAGAAAGTGGGGACAGAGATCACTGCCCTACACGGGAAGGGAAGGGGCAGCAGATGGCGACCTCACAGCTCTGACTTGCCTTGGTGTCATCAGCAATCCCTGCCTCCTGTGCAACAAGTTACCTCAACACGAATCATTGTCCAAAGTGGGACGCTTTTGAGAATGAAAGGGTGCAATGTTAATAATTATTTGAAGACAACGAGCACAGACCAGGACTGTCCTAGGCAAATCAAGACCTAGGGTCTCCCTATTGCTAGAAAACGTCAGCAACATCAGCTGGCATAGAGCACTGAAAAGGTAGCGAACTACCCTGCAAGGTTGGATGTTGACTGCAGCAGCAAGCATAGACTCTTGTCTGGCAAGTTCACCATTTGGACTTAGATTTACAGGAAAGGATTCTGGCCAATGGCATAGAACAGCGGTTCTCAACCTGTGGGTCGCGACCCCTTTGGCGGTCGAACGGCCCTTTCACAGGGGTCGCCTGAGACCATCCTGCATATCAGATATTTACATTATGATTCATAACAGTAGTAACATTACAGTTATGAAGTAGCAACGAAAATAATTTTATGGTTGGGTCACAACATGAGGGACTGTATTTAAAGGGCCAGAAGGTTGTGAACCACTGGCATAGAACACGCGACCCCTTTGGCGGTCGAACGGCCCTTTCACAGGGGTCGCCTGAGACCATCCTGCATATCAGATATTTACATTATGATTCATAACAGTAGTAACATTACAGTTATGAAGTAGCAACGAAAATAATTTTATGGTTGGGTCACAACATGAGGGACTGTATTTAAAGGGCCAGGAGGTTGTGAACCACTGGCATAGAACCAATAACATTTTAGCCAGGCCAACACAAAGATTGTTATCATTCCTTTCATATTCCATGTGCTTACCCTCTTTCTCCAAATACCACTAAGTTTCTTGGGTTGGCAAATAAAATGTGTTTCTGAATTATTTTTCTGAATTATTTATACACAGTGTATGGACATCAGCTTGGGCTGAAGTGCTACAGTCATTAAATCAGATAATGTATGTAAAGTGCTAAGTGTAATGTCTGGAATCTGGAAGTACTCAATTAATATTCACTGAAGCAAACTGGGTGCATGAGTAAGTACACACAGAGAGAAATATAATGCTGCTTTTAAACTAATGCACAATCTGGCAATGTAGGTCCATATTTAAAATATCCTTTGGCCTAGCCCGGCTGGCATGGCCCCGTGGTTGAGCATTGACCTGTGACCCATAAGGTCACAGTGCAATTCCCAGTCAGGGCACATGCACGAATTGCATGCTGGATCCCCAGTGTGGGGCATGTGGGAGGCAGCCAATCAATGATAATCTCTCATCATTGATGTTTCTATCTCTCTCTTCCTCTCCCTTCCTCTCTGAAATCAATAAAAATATCTATATATTTTTAATTTTAAATATCCTTGACCTAGATATCCAACTTGTAAGAATTTGTCCTAAGGAGACATATTTTTGTCATAATGTTGTTTATGTTACTGAAAAAAAAATGGAAATAACCCAAATCTATGAATAAGGCATTAGTTTAAAAAAATAACTGGGCATCTATACAATTGAGTATGATATATAGCTCTTAAAGATAAAGAAGTAGAATTTTATTTGTTGATATAATAAAGACAATGTGACTTACAAAGTAGTACTTATGGTTTAATTTTTTGTCAAAATTTTTTTTAAAAAAGAATGACAAAAAATAGCTTAAAAATATATAACAAAATTATATACCTTTAAAAAAATTTTTCTTAGTTATTACCTCTGAATTGTGGGATAGCAGTTAAGCTTTTCTTCTTGTTTGTATGTTTTAAATTTTGTTCCATACAAATGTACTCCATGGTTGTATCTATATATTATGTACATATATATATATACATAACTTTAATAATCAGAATAAAGTAATACAACTTTTCAATAATAACTCCCAGCTCAGACCACACCCCTCTGAGTGGCACTCCAGGCTCCCCAATCAGTGTTTGATGATACTGCTCTCTGTGCTCTCAAATTCCCTGTGTGTGTAACTGTGTTTGCATTTCTCTCTCTGTTATAGTTTTCCTATTACATATTGGCCTCATCAGTGAGACCATGGGAATTTGAGTGCAAGCCCCTCACCTGATTCATCTTTGATTTTCCCTTATATGCCACCTGACTTATAGTTTACACTCAGTAAATATTTATGGAGTGAACAGATGCATAATGAATAGGCCCATGGAGTCTCGAACTAATCCAATCTTCAGAGTCTAGTGAGCAAGGCAAAGCAGAAGGGATGCTCCCCCCGCCCCTCATAATCTGGCTGCATCACATAAGACCCTCAGTCTGGGAACCTCCAAAGGGGCTCCCCCTGCACAGCAAGTGCTCACTCTGTGTGTGTTGAAAAAAAGGATAAAGGACTGGATAAACAACGACTAAAAGAGATTGTACCAAAACCAGCTCTGTCCCAGACAGAGGATCAAGTCTCAACTGGCACAGAGAGCTGAAAATCGCCCTGAAATTAGAAGACAAAGGAGCAAGGAAACCTTAGAGATCATCTAAGCCACCTTCCCCATCGCACAGGTAGGGAGATGATGGCTGAAAGAGGAGGGATGATTTCTCAGCCACGCATGGCGGATTAGCCATAGAATCGGGGCTGGAAGCTGGACCTCTCCCCCCGCCCACCCCCGGCCTGGGGCCCCTTCCCTGCCACGCTGCCTCTTTCCTCGACCATAGCCTGAGTCCCTGCTGTTTCAGCAGCTCTGATTTTCTAGCTGGACAAACAGAAGACAGCATCAGGATGTTCCCTATTCATCTCGGTTTGTCTTTTCCCTTCCTTCCCTCTACTCTCTATGCTGTTTAAACTGGACCCCAACCCAGAGCAACTGCCCCTCAGTTAGCAATCTGCATGCACGTCGGGACCCGGCTGCTGAATCTCACCTCCGGGGGTTTTGTTCTGTTGATCTGTTGAATAAAAGCAAATTCTGCATCAGGCAACAAACACTTGCCCATTCTTGAATAATTGAAAGGCTGGGCCCCGAGCCGCAGCAGGCTAGGAACGGATTAGAAATGGAGACTGGGGATCCAGCAGCCCTCATCCCCGTGAGGGTGGGCACTCCGCAGGGACACCACCTCCCTCGGGCCTGCTGCAGGGCCCAGGCCTGTTTGTGCAACGACGAGGAGAACTTTGCAAGCAGTTGCTTCTTCCTAACTCCATAGCAACCCTCTGTGTCTGCTCCCAAAGTAATCTGTATGGTAAAAGCAACAAAGCATGGATGGCCTCCTGTTCCGCATCCCCAACCCTGTGATGACGGATCAAAGGAATTAAAAGTAAGACTTTGAACAAATGTCTTTGTCTTGTTTTCACATGGACCAAGGGTGAGAAAAGGCATCATTTCCCAGCTCACACATAAGTACTAAGGATATACAGGCCTTCTCTTGGTTTTGATGCTCGTTGTCTTGTTTTCACATGGACCAAGGGTGAGAAAAGGCTTGTTTTCCAGCTCACACATGAGTACTAAGGATATACAGGCCTTCTCTTCGTTTCGATGCTCACCTTTACAGCTCAGATGAAAACTACAAAATGCACCTGATGCTGATGACAGACCTTCTTATAACCACACAGCGACACGTGCAGAACAGGGATCTCCTTTACCTGGAGGTCAGGGGGCAGAACAGCCCGGACACGGCCTTCAGCTCATGCCTGTATTACCCCCCCAAGGGCCAGCTGCCTCCAGGCTGGATGCTTCCTGCCTGTGCTCAGTGCAGCAGCCACAGCTATTTCTGCAAACTTCACGTAGGATGGATCCTTTATCTCCCTGTAGACATCTATATTTTGTCAGTTGTTTCCCATCATCTTTCAGATAGAGATCCAAGACCTGCAGGGGGGTTTCCAGGGCCCCCACATTTCAGTCTGTCTGCGAGCAGGTCCTGACCATGCGCTGGGCTGCCCTGCAGCGGTCACGCCCCAGGGACAGAGACTCTGGCCTTCCTTCTGTCCTCAAGTGCCAGGCTGGTGGCTCTGGTCCTTCATGTTTGTCCCCCAGGCCAGGAGCATTTTCCCCTGGTGAGATACTCCTCTCACTCAAGGCTCTGATTCCTAAGGATCTGTCATCCCCAAGGAGGTGAACTCCCTGCGGTATACATCCCTAGAGCGCCCTACGCCACCTCACCATTTCCCTATGATAACTGCCCCCGTGGTCATCTTCTAGCAAACTGTGAGCTCCATCATCCCACAGGATCACGACTATTGTGAAGTCGGCTCAGAGGAGGGCTTAGTCAATATTCACTGAAGGAACAAATAAGCAAATGGCTGAATAAAGAGCAAAAACAGAATCAAAAGGAGGCTGCTAAAAAAATCCTTATTAAGGATCTTCTCATTCATTTTTGTTTTTTGGTGTTTTTTTTTAATGAATATGTATCACCTGACAGGCATGGCTCGGTGGTTGAGCATCAACCTATGAACCAGAATGTCAGGGTTCGATTCCTGCCCTGGTTGCGGGCTCGATCCCCAGCGGGGGACATGCAGGAGGCGGCCAATCAATGATTATGTCTCCCTCTCTCCTTTCCTCTCTGAAATCAATAAAAATATTTTAAAAAATGAATATGTATTTAGTGTCCGCTATATGCCAGGAACTGCTTTAGGCACAGAAAAAAAATGCAGCTGTAAATAAAATAGGCAAGAATTTTTGCACTCATGGGGTAGCTTTTGTTCTAGTTAAAGGAGACAGATAATGAAAACAATAAACAAAATATGTAGTTTGTTAAAGGTGCTTAGCACCACTTTAGGGTGGTAAGGGGAGGAGGCAGGGGATGTTTCAACACTGTTCCTTTGCTACCTAAGACATGTCTGTATCCATGAATATTTTTTCTTTTTTATCCAATTCCCCTAATGGTGTACATTTAATTAGTTTTCTATTTTAATGCTATTTTAGCTCATTCTGGAATGATATATGGGTCAGGCATCATTTTTTTCTCCACCAACGTATTTCCTTTGGATAACTTCCTAAATGGGGAATTGTTTAATCAAAGTGTATATTTTAAGATCTCGAGATGTACTTCCATTTTGTTACCACAGATAATTTTGGAAATGTATTAGGCCATTTTAGCAAAAATGCTCGTACCAGGTTCATCATATCCTCAGCAGGGCAGAGAGCTATGTTGTTGGATTGTTCGCAGTTGTTATTTTTGTAGACGTGAGAATGGCACGTCAAGGTGGCTTTCGTTTGTACTTCTTGGGTTCTCCCATTTTTAGTTTTGAAATCTGATTGTCTGCATACAAAGCAGTGCCTCCTCACCTGGTGGAAAGCATGACTGTTTTCTAAACTTTTCTTTTTTTCTTTAATCTTTATTATTGAAAGTATTACAGAAGTTCCCCTTTTCCCCCCATTGATCTCTTCCAGCCCACTCCCATCTCCCCCTCCCCCAGGCCTTCACCGCCCCATTGTCTGTGTCCATGGGCTACGCATGTATGCACATAAGTTCATTGGTTGAGACCCTTTCACAGGGGTCGCCTAAGACCATCGGAAAATACATATATAATTACATATTGTTTTTGTGATTAATCACTATGCTTTAATTATGTTCAATTTGTAACAATGAAAATACATCCTGCATATCAGATATTTACATTACGATTCATAACAGTAGCAAAATTACAGTTATGAAGTAGCAACGAAAATAATTTTATGGTTGGGGGTCACCACAACATGAGGAACTGTATTAAAGGGTCACGGCATTAGGAAGGTTGAGAACCACTGGAGCATAATACTCTCCAGGTTCTTCCATGCTGTTTCAAATGGTAAGAGTTCTTCCTTTTTATTGCTGCATAGTATTCCATTTTGTAAATGTACCACAGTTTTTTTATCCACTCATCTGCTGATGGGCACTTAGGCTGTTTCCAAGTCTTAGCTATGAACATAGGGGTGCATACATCCTTTCTGATGAGTGTTTCAGGTTTCTTAGGATATATTCCTAGAAGTGGGATCACTGGGACAAATGACAATTCCATTTTTATCTTTTTGAGGAATTTTTCAACCAGAGAGCAGAGACTGCATCTAAGACCAAACAGGAAAGTAGACTCCACAAAACAATCAGACACTTTTCCCCTTGGGACAGCTAGATCATGCAAGCTTCTAGAACTAAAATCTGCCAAAGACTAGTAGGGCTCTAAAGGCAACCCTGCCATGTAGGCACCAGGTCAGATACGAATCAAGTACTTGAGGCAAATGAGCAAAACTCCCATACAATGCTCAGGACTAAAGTTTGCAGGTTCCTAAGAGCTCACAGAACATCAACACTCGTTGACCCATTGAAGACTGGCCCTCAAAGGTCATGGTTGTTGCCCTTTAATTACCTTTGCAGAGTAAAGATTTTTAGGTTTACAGACTGGAGGCTTGATTAGTCAGATTATTTCTGTATGGCTGAATAAATTGGTAAGTAAAGGCTTTTTCAATTAATTATTTAATTTTAAAAATTAGACTAAGTAGCTATTTAGATCATTCCTGATTCAATCTCATTCTTATGGAATCATAAGATGTAGTTGTTGTTGTTTTTCAAATTGAACATGGGCTCTAATAAATCAGATGTCTTTGAATTTTAACTTTACAAGAAAGTAGTTGAAAAGTTCAACTGATATTCAATTTACTGTTAAATATAGGACACTCTGGACAACGTATGCTTTTCTAATTACCTGGCATATTTTTTTTTCTTTTGATTCAATGAGATACTATGTCTTTTGGTTTCCACTAGATTTCATGTATTCATATTCCTTTTTTTAAAAAGTGACATAATTTACATATTATAACCATCACCTTTATATGTGCAGTTCTATGCGTTTGACACATCAGTTTATAAATAATGGAACAGCCACCTGCACCAAGATGCAGACCCTTCCATCTCCTTCAAAAATGTCCTTATCCCCTTGGCAGCCTCTCCCTCTGTGTTCAGCCCCTGGCAACTACTGATCGGCGTTGCCTTGTCCAGAATCCCGTGTACCTGGAAGCAAGCAGGATACAGTATTTTGAGTATGGCTTCTTTCATCTAGCAGAATGCATCTGAGATTCATTTAGGTGTTGCGGGTATCAGTCCTATATTCCCTTTTATTGTGAAGTAGTTCCATGGATGTCCCATGGTGTGTATCCATTTATTACTTAAAGTACATTTGAGTTGTTTAAATTTAGAGAAATTGTGATCTAAAGCTGCTAAGATCATTCAGGTACAGGTGTTGGGTGATCATGAGTGTTCATTTCTCTTCTAAATACTTAGGAGTGCATTTCTGGGTTGTCCAGTGACTTATGGGAAGTTTCCAAATAGCTGGGCATTTTTCACTCCCACCAGCCGTATATGAAAATTCTGGCCGTTACACGTGCTCATCTGCTCCTGCTATTGTCTGATATTTTTATTTTTAGCCTTTGCTTTAGGTGTGTAGCAGTATCACATTGCAGATTTAATTTTCATTTTTCTGATGATTAATGAACAAGAGGAACATTTGGGGGGCTTATTTGCCATCCATATTTTGGGGTAGAGTATGTATTCAAATATTTTTTTATGTTTTATTGAGTTAGAGGCTTTCTTATTATTGAATTTGTAGATCAATTTATATATTCTGGACACAAGTTCTTTCTTTTTTTGCCAATATTTTGTTTTAGCCCATGACGTCTTTTCATTTTCTAAACAGTAATTTTGCAAAGCAGTTTTTCAACATGAAGAAGTTCAGTTATATTCCTTGTTAACAGTGTGTGTGTGTGTGTGTGTGTGTGTGTGTGTGTGTGTGTGTGTGTCTTCCTACCTCTTTTTACTCCTTGCACCACCATCAGTGACCACTGTGCAATAGGTCTGTTTGGTCTACTTCACTAAGCACACGTAGTTGCCACTCCATCTCCTTAGCATGAAGAGAGTAAGAATTATGACATGGAATGAACATTGAACTGAGAATCACAATACCTAGATTCCTGTTTGGTCATTGATTTGCTATCAATCTCAAGCTTATTTTTTTAAATATAGTTGTATTGATTTCAGAGAGGAAGGGAGAGGGAGAGAGAGATAGAAACATCAAGGATGAGAGAGAATCATTGATTGGCTGCCTTCTGCACATCCCCTGCTGGGGATCGAGCCTGTAACCTGGGCATGTGCCCTTGACCAGAATCAAATCCAAGACCCTTCGGTCCACAGGCCGATGCTCTATTCACTGAGCCAAACTGGCGAGGGCTCAAACTTATTATTTAAGTTCTTTAGGCTCCCAGTTCTTTATCTACCCATTCGCAATGAAACTCACCTTACCCATTTCAAGAAGGGTGAGGACAAAATGAGATAAAAGAGACAAAATCACTTGCAAAATACTGGAAGGATCGCACATGCACAGGATATCATTAAGAGACATTTTTCTCTTCCAAGAACCTCCCTTCAACTTTGACAGATAGGACCCCGCATTACAAAGGTTCCTCTGTAACTACAAATACAAAGCTCCGAGATATTTTGTGTGTCCACAGGCCGATGCTCTATTCACTGAGCCAAACCGGCGAGGGCTCAAACTTAGTATTTAAATTCTTTAGGCTCCCAGTTCTTTATCTACCCATTAGCAATGAAACTCACCCCACCCATTTCAAGAAGGGTGAGGACAAAGTGAGATAAAAGATACAAAATCACTTGCAAAATACTGGAAGGATCGCACATGCACAGGATATCATTAAGAGACATTTTTCTCTTCCAAGAACCTCCCTTCAACTTTGACAGATAGGACCCCGCATTACAAAGGTTCCTCTGTAACTACAAATATAAAGCTCCGAGATATTTTGTGTGCTCAGTGCTTCTCTCTTTTGCTCTAGAATATCCTTTGGCCACTTCAAATTTTCTATCCATGCTCTTATATCAATTTTATTTTTTTTTAAATTCCATGCACTGTATTTTATACTGGATAATCATTAGACTGAGTTTCAGAAACTGAATTTTTATAATTTTTAAATTTTCAAAAAGAAACACTCTAACCAGCAAGAGAATTGAATAAGATTCCTTCCTTTGGACATTTGGCAGAAACATCTACTTTCATGAAATAGTGGTGTTATTCAACAATGGGGCATGATATTTTTCTTCTCCCTCTCAAGGGAGGAAATTGAAGTATAGCAGAAGATTAAACATTCTCTAGGACGTGGATGGTCCCTTTTCTAGTAAAACTAGATAAAGAAAAGGATATGTCAGTGAGCAAGAATATTTGTGGTTAGGGATTAGATCTGTAAGTTTCTAAATATTGAAACCATCTAGGAAAGGAATAAATTTTTAAAAGGCTTAGTCTGCATAACCATAGAGAGTTGATAATTTGTCATTTCATAAAAATTTTAATTTATTTGTTTAACATTTTGCATTTTATAACATTTAAAAGGCTTCTCTACACGTTATGTAGCTTGACTTTGGTAAAATTACTCTTTAGTCTATTTTGGGAAATAAGTAAATCTTACACTGAGCTCGTGTGATAAACAAATAGCTCAAATCCAGAATAATTGTTTTATAATGAAGGTCAAATCATGTCACTGCTCTGGTCAATGGCTCGCTCAGAATGACAGCCAAAGTCATTACAAGGGCTGATGCCTGGCCCCCTCCCCGCTCTTTAATGTCACCTCCTGTCACTCTCCCCTCTTGCCCGCCCCACTCCAGTTGACTGGCCTTCTGTTCCTCCTTCATGTCAGCCCTGTGTCCTCGCTGGTGCATCTGCCTGGGGGGCTCTCTCCCCAACTATTACATAGCTCATTCCTGGTCCGGGACCAGCTGCATCATTTGCTGGGCCCAGTATGAGATGAAAATGTCTTTTGTTAAATATGACTAAGAATCTTAAGATGGCAACCACAGAGCATTAAACCAAGTGTGGCTCCCCGTAGGACTGTATGGTAAGCACACCCCTGAAGCCTGCTGCCTGGCCGGGCTCCTTTCTCTCTTTCATATTTCTGTTCCAAAGTCACCTTATTTTATAGAAGTTGTCCCTCTGTCCATTCTATATGAACTAGTTACCCTCTTTGATGATTAATTGATTATGTTTCCCAGTGGAATATAAAGTCTATACATTTTATACCAACCAGAGCATAGAACATGCCCAGCACATAGCAGCCACTGCAATAGTTGATGATCAAATGAACAAATGAGTAAACAAGAAGTAATGGAAATCTAAAGCCATATGAATGAAGAAAAAAATATCGTGCTAAGCGAAATAAGATGGAAAAAGCCAAGAAGCATATGATTTGATTCATATGTGGGACATAAACCTGAAAGCAACAAATGAACAAAGAAGACAATCAAAAACACACAGATTTTGAAATAGGGAATATAGAAACTATTTGCATGTGTGGGGAGGGGCCAGATTTTAAATCTGAAATGTAGGAATGAGGAGCTTTGACACTGGCTGGGCTGGGACTGGGCATTATTTAAAAAATAGTGATAAAACTGCATCAGAAATTTTTCAGTGGGAGGGATTAATGTGGATTCTGAGGGAAAGAGAAGTTTATTTTTTTGCTAAGTGATAAAACTGCATCAGAAATCTTTCAGTGGGAGGGATTAATGTGGATTCTGAGGGAAAAGGCAGTTTATTTTTTTTGCTGAAGAACACAATGTCTCCTGGCCTCCATGACTCCTGTGCTGCCACCAGTGTAGGGGCGTTCCAGCACGTCCTTCCATGACCTTATGTAGCAGTGTCAGATTCTTTCAGGAGACAGTATGATATAATAATCTAACCTGGCTGGCATGGCTCAGTAGTTGAGCATCAACCTATGGACCAGGAAGATTCCCAGTCAAGGAACATGCCTGGGTTGTGGGCTCGGTCCCCAGTAGGGCGTGTGCTGGAGGCAGCCAATCAATGATTCTCTCTCATCATTGATGTTTTTATCTCTCTCTCCCTCTCCCTTCCTCTCTGAAATCAATAAAAATATATTTTAAAAAAACAAATAATAATCTAGACAGTTTAAACTATTTTTTGCACATTTTGGGTTTAAAAATGAGATGCCTTTCTGTCTTTAGTCTTCCTTTTCATGATGGTTGAGTTATGAATATATATGGTCTCAGAACACCATCTTTTCCTGGGGTGAGGGGGAATACACTGCTATGAAGAGTAGCTAGAATTCTTACAAATAGCTTATTATGCACCAAAGTTTGGGTAACTTGACCATTTAAACTCTTAAGTAGGTCATCCCAATGCGCTTATCTGGGCCCACAGGCTGTTATATGTTAGTTCTTTAAAGAGAGAGAGCAGTGGAAATATGGAGGCTCCTGAGCCTTCATGTCTGACTCCTTGCTAGGACATGCTAGGGTGTCTATTGTTGAATCATTGTGAAACACAGAATCCTCATTTAATACACCAGGCTCTTATTTTGTATTATTAATTCCAAAAATCATGAAGAAATGTTCTGATCATAAATTCTCTTGGCATAGATGATCTAAAAAACACAAAACATTAAAATGCCTTCTGGCTCCATATGTTTCTATGTTGAAAAATATTTGTTTTCCAAATCTCAGCCTCTCTCTGTTTGGGTCAATAATTGTGCACATTATTTGCTTTGTAGTTTGTTTTTCATGTCCATTTTGCTTGAGATAATATCCTGTGTCTTTTTATTGTTCTGATTCATTTTTCCTCTATTCACTGTGTTCTTCAGCAAAAAACAACAACTGCTTTTTCTTTTCCCTCAGAATCCACATTAACCCCTCCCACTGAAAGATTTCTGATGCAGTTTTATCACTATTTTTAAATAATGCCCATATTCTATGTGATAGACCCTAATCATATAAAAATAAGCAGAGGCTTGCCCAGCTGCTGCGCTCAGTGGGTGAGCATAATCCCTTGCACCAAGAGGTCACTGGTTCAATTCCCAGCCAGGGCACATGGCTGGGTTTGGGGCACAATCTCCAGCAGGGGGTGTGCAGAAGGCAGCTGATTAATGTTGATATTTCTCTCTCATCAATGTTTCTATCTCTCTTTCCCTTCCTCTCTCTCTCTCTCTAAAATCAACAAAAACTTATAAAAAATAAGCAGAGGCAAAGTGAACCAAAAATGAGATGCAATATAGATGCCAAGAACAAGGCTGTAGTCTTGGTGCATTGAATAAGGACAGGCTTAGGAGTCCTGAACATCTCAATGCTTAGTATCAAGCTTCACTGTTGAAGCTTTGACATCCCCAGAAACCCAATTTCTAGGGGCAAGGATTCTCATTCCTGACTGGGCAGCCCAGGTTATAATAGTTAGAGACACGTGGATGCAGGAAGCCTGGTCATCAGAAAGACAAGTTGGGCAGAGTTTAGTGAATGAAAGATGTTATAACTGAATGTTTTATGGCTTAGACAGTGAGAACAAAATTAGAAGGAAAAGCACCATATTATATATCACATATATAAAGTAGGTTATGGTATGCAGGGAGCATCAGAGAAGCAGGGCAATGCACAACATCCCATGAATAAATTTACACGTAGATTCAAGGATGCCAGGGATTATTCCCTGCCCATGAATATCCCTCCCGCCCTCCCTCCCTCCTTCCCTCCCTCTCTTCCTCCTTCCCTCCCAAAGGTTTGAATAAAAGCATAAGAAATATTCCTACAATAGCACATTGAGATAAATTTGACCACCCGATAGTAAAAAAAGACCTCTGTGGTAGGTCTGTACCTAACCCCAACTATTTCACCAGCCAGCTTGAGTAAGCTTCTCTTAGACCCTCCAGACCAGCCCTTCCATAATTACCTGGTTGACATCCTATGGACAGAAGAAGCCCTCTCAAATTTTAAAGCACAACATTATGAGGCATAAGAAAATAGTTGCCATTTTAAGCTACTAAATTTTTAATTAATTTGTTACCTAAATGCATAACTGAAAATGAATTTTGTTCTAGAAGAGGGATGCTGTTGTCACAGAACCCTAAAGCATGTGACATTGACTTTGGGGCCAAGAAGTAAATGACAGGTAAATGAGCCCGGTGGAGACCCTTGGTGAAATGTGGAAGGACAATGGGAAAAGTGTGTTTGGAGGCTAGAGAATGGCATGTGACTACTATTTTCACCTGTTTGGGTGAGAATGTCTAGTATCTTTATCCCACTTGACTGTCTGGCCAGCACAGGTTCAGTACTTGCCATGGGCCCGATGTGGTCTCAGAGGTCAACATGCCAACACGTTTGTTTTCCCTCACACTTCGCTTCCTTTTCCATTTCCCCCATGAGTTACTCTGAATATCAGCCCTTGCCTCAGGCCCCTATCTCACTCCTGGCCCTTATTCTTCACAGATGAGTCTGCCTCATTCTTCACTATAGAAAAGGAGAACTTCCTCATTTAATCCATGGCCAGTGTTTCTATTACTACCTAGACACTGTTCTCTCTCTAATATATACTTTCAAACCTCATGTGTCTTCTGAATGTGAGAGTCTACATTCCAACTGGCTATTCATCTTGAATGTATATCACACACTTTGAATTAAGCAGGATCACCCTCATCGGCTCCTGCCATCACAAGCTCTGCCTCACACTGACGCCTAGGCACACACAGGGGCAACAATTATGTGCTTTAGAAACTTTGGTGCCATATATAAGTTTAACTCCCTCTCCTTCCCTGTAAAATTCAGTAATATTTAACCTGTCCCTCATTTTTTATTGATTTTCTAAAGAGACAGGAAGAGAGAGGGAGGGAGGGAGAGAGAAACATCAATTTGAGAGTGAAAAATTGATCAGCTGCCTCCTACATCAGTGATGGCGAACCTTTTGAGCTCGGCGTGTCAGCATTTTGAAAAACCCTAACTTAACTCTGGTGCCGTGTCACATATAGAATTTTTTGATATTTGCAACCAGAGTAAAACAAAGATTTATATTTTTGATATTTATTTTACATATTTAAATGCCATTTAACAAAGAAAAACCAACCAAAAAAATGAGTTCGCGTGTCACTTCTGACCCGCGTGTCATAGGTTCGCCATCACTGGCCTACATGTTCCCTACTGAGGACTGAGCCCGAAACCCAGATACGTGCCCTGACTGAGAATTGAACTCCAGCAACCTTTCACTGCAAGGGAGGGTGCCCAACCAACTCAACTGGCCATAGACTGTCCCTTTAAATATTTCTGAAATCCACTTCTCTTACTTGACTCAGACCCTGCTCAATTCTTCCCATGACACTTACAACGCCCTTTTAAAGAATCTCCTGGTTTCTAGTATCTCACTTTTTTCAATCCAACTAGAATTCTCTTTCTATAACCCAAATAAAACCATCTCATTTTCCATCTAAAAATTCCATTACCTCGATCAATGAGTCTCACAGATTTTTGGGTGTCATTCCCAGAGTATCTGATCCAGTCTGTCTGTTTGGGAGCCCAGAAATTTGCACATCTAACCTGTTCCCTGGTGCTGCTGCTGCTGGCCAGGAAACCACACTTGAAAATTACTAGCCTGAACCATTTTTCTTTAAACCTGTTTGATTTGCAATTCTTCCAAGAATAAACACTTCAGTGCAAACTCTGACATATGTATATGCCTATTTATTTATGAATTATATAGGTGTTCTAATGCACTAGCCTAGTAGGTATATTATGAAACATTCTCAAAGTAATCATTAAAAAGATGACACAAAACAAATAGAAAATTCAAGAATATTCCTCCTGCATCCAAATGTATATGCTACAGCAGAGGCTTCTGGGAGGAACAAAGATTAAGAATAAACCTGTGACCTGTTATATAAAGTCCTATATTCTTTGTCTTCCTGGTCACTTATAGTCAGCCTGTTTGCACTCTAATTCTGGCTCCAGGCCATAGCTCACAACCTTAAGTAATGTCCTTTACTTCTCTAAGCCTCTATGTCTTCCTTTAAAAAATTGAGATAATATTGATAACTACCTCATGGGATTGCTTCTAGGATGAAATAAGTCATATGCATAAGTGTGCCTAATATATAATAAATGCTTGATTAACGCTGACTGTTATGATTGCTCCTAGTTAGACACCTTATGCTATAACCATGCTGGTCAGTTTCCTGAATAAGCATCTATGCCTCAGTGTCTTTGCTTGTGTCGTATCCTCTCCCCAGATTATACTTCCTTCATCTCCACTTGGTAATATCCATCTCATCTTTCACAGCGCAGCTAAAAATGTTATGTCCCCTGTGAGAACTTACCCGAACCTCCTGGTGTAATTAATTGCTCTCTTCTCTGTGTCCCCATAGCACTTTCGCAAGCTTCTGACTATGGCTTTCTACAATGTATTATGTACAGTTGCTTACATGGCATTTCCTCCAATATTGTGAGCTCCTTGGTGGTAATAACAATGCCTAGTTGACCTATGCATTCATCACATCACTCAAGAAAATGCTTGGCACATAGCAGATGCTCAGTACTCATTGCAAAAGAGGGCAAGGACACGCAGGCGACGATCCTACCCCAGCCGCATAGCCTAGCCTGTGAGCTATGTTCAGCTGCAGACGGTGTCTTCCCCAGGTGACTCCCATGTCACCCCACTTTCCCTGGCCCCTTGGCCAATGAGGCTGTGATATCATAAAAGATCAACATTTGGTGTTTGTCCTGGGTTCAGGCACACAACTCCTAAACCCCTTGGAATCTCCTGGGTGATGAGTATCTTTTGCATGCTAATGAGATGTCTGGTTTGGGGGGCTCCTGAATAGCTTCAGGATGGGAGTTGTTCACCAGAAAGACAAAGGCTTAGTTAGAACCTTGGCAATTTCAGTCCCACCCCCCAAACTTCCAGGAAGGGGAGAAGCACTGGAGATTGAGTTTAATCACCAATGGCCAATTTTTAACCAAGCATGCCTATCCAAGGCAACCTCCATAAAAGCTCCTGAACAACAGGATTCCGAGAGCTCTGGGTTGGTGAAAGGTTCCATGAGCTGTGAGGGTGTCCCCCACCCCCCGGGCAATTACACAGGATAGAGGCTCTGCACTCAGGGCCCCTCTGGATTTCACCCTGAGTACCTCTTTATTTAGCTGTTCATTTGAACCCTTCATAATAGCCTTTCTAATAAACAAGTAAACATAAGTGTTTTCCTTCTTTTTGTGAACTGTCTGGCAAATTATCAAACCCGAGGAGGGGGTTGTGGAAACTGCCCACTTACGGACAGTTGGTCAGAAATCCAGGTGGCATTATGAGACCTGGATGGGCATGGGGGCAGTCTCATGGGACTGAGTCCTTAATCTGTGGGGTCGGCATTAGCTCTGGGCAGTTAGTATCAGATAGAATTAAGTTGTAAGACATCCAATTGATGTCTGCAGAGCTGGAGAATTGGTTGGTATGGGGGGAAACCCACCCATTTGGTGTCAGAATGTGAATAAAAGCAGTTCCAGTTCCAAGGGGCCAGTGAGGTTCATCTGGGAGTCTGCAGCTGTCTGATGGAAATATGCCAGCCAACCTAAGAGGCACCATACCTGGAACTACACTCTAATCGGCCCAACATGCTGTTCACCTAAACACTATGTCCACAAATGGTGATGAACAGAGCCTATTTGAATGAATTGATGTCTCAATTACTCTCCCTGGTTTCGATCATTTCATGGCCTTGGGATATAAAAATATGAATGCCTTTCCTCAGTATGAAAGCTGCCCCCAACCCCATGGATGAGATTGCCCAAACTCCCAAGGCCCTGACGCCTTGTAATTATGTTCCCCTTGAGCCAACTCCTGCCTCCTCCACTGCAGTAGGTCCCCGTGCACATCCACCCCCACCTGAACCAGGGCAACATGTGTGGGTCTGCGCTCCCTGCTCACCAGCATCACAGTGGTTGTCCTCAGGGATCATCTGCAATTCTTTTAGAGTTGGTACCTGGGTCCCTGCGTGGACTTGCTCTTTGTCAATCCTTCCTGCCACCTGCATGAAAGAAAAATTGGAACCAAATTACACCGACATTTTAACAAACCGATCAAGCCCTTCCACCCCCTGCTGACCTGTAACATTGTCACCTCCCTCTGCCCAGACGCCCCCCTCAGTGGAGCTCTGCTTCCATGTGCACAGGATTCCTGGGCTATTTCGTTGTGAAAGAAAAGCTGGCGTCATGTCGCATCACGTATATTCTTAAACCATGGCACACAGCATAAGTGAGCCAGATATGCCCTTGTCAACTCTAATGAAAGAAGAATATCAGACCCATTAAAAGGCTAAAGTCCAATCACCCGTTGGTGCTTTTCCTTCTCATCAGCAGAAAAAAAAAATGCTCATTAATCCTAATATATTTGCTTTCAGGCATGAACTAGGAGATCTGAACAGAAATTTCATTTGTAATGAATACATTTTGACAGAAGAAGAATTATAATTCTACTGTTCATAATAATAATAAACCATATGAAGGGAACCTGAGGATTCTATATTCTCTAAGCTGACAGGGGACTCAGGAGCCCCTCTGTCTAGGACATGGTCTTGTGATGCACCAGGAGCATCTGTGTAAACAGTGTGACTGTAACACCACGAGGCTGACCTTCTGACCAGCAGACCAGAATGTGTACATTTGTTACTGACTGGATCTGGTGATGAGGCCATGACACTTCTGTTGAACAACCCTAAGAGCCTATTTATGAGCCTGTGTTTGGTTTACAGGGATACCTTTTCTGTGCAGGGAGATTATTGTAGGGATACGTGAGCAAGTAGGTAAGAAGCCACAGAGTCACCTTGGAACCCGAGATTCCAATTCTGGGTCTTCCTAAAGAAAAAGGTAATCGTTCTCCATGATTAAGAGGTCACCATAATAAACAAGATCTTGTTTAGTGTAGCCTGTAAATTTCCCAGTAGAGAGAAACTTGGAGCTCTGCACACAGTAGGCACTTAAATATCTGTTCAATAAGTAGGTGAATAGGTTCAGCTTTGCCACTATTCATCACCATCCAACTGCTTCCCTTGTCTTAAAGATATAAGAGCTGCTCAACCCTAATCCCACAACCATACTATAGACCAAGGGAAGGCCTCATGGAACTGCCATACCAGCTGTAGGATCCTCACTTTCAAAATCATTTAACATGTAACAATAGACTACTACATTTTTAAGCCCTGTACCTGGGTCTCTATTACCAATAGCCAAATACAGGTTGTTTTTTTGTTTGTTTGTTTGTTTGTTTGTTTTAGAGCAATGAAAGGAGATGAAGAGAGAGAAGAAAACATTGATGAGAGAGAAACATTGATCAGCTGCCTTTTGCACCACCCCCCCACACTGGGGATCAAGTCTGCATCCTAGGCATTGCCCTGACCGGGAATCGAACCCGTGACCTTTTGGTGCATGGGATGACGCTCAATCCACTTAGCCACACTAACCAGGTGCCAAATACAGTTTTCAATTGATCCTGACATATACTACTGCTTCCGCTTCATAGATAAACCAGCTCAGGGAGATTGAGATGCTTGCACTAACTACACAGCTAGAAAGCAAGAAGCCAGGCGTTTACACCCTGGTCTCTTGACAGAAAAGTCTTATTCTTCCCAACGTGCCCATGACTGTAGTGGCCATGAATCAATAGAGCAATTAGAATTGTTATGTCTATTGTAATATTGAGTTAGAAAAAAGGATTTGGCTTCAATAGATCAGAGAGAAAAGAAATTAGAAGGAGAGCCTGTGTGGAAATGTGTGTGGAGAGCTGCCAGGAGAGAGGCCAGCCAAGAAAGGATTTAACACAATTGCTTATCAAATGGGCAAAGGACAGGGCATGCAATTCACAAGTGAGGACACACAATTAGAAGACAAATGGGGAAAGCATTTTATTTCTGTAGATCCCAAGGAAAGGCGAATTGAAACAACAGTTTTATGCCTTCCAAAACAACAAAAATGGCAGACTCCGTGTTTCCATGGTGCTGCAAGGCCCATGCACAAATGGACCCTGGAAATATAATTTGGGAAATTACTATAATTTGAAAACATAATTTGGAAAACCCTTTTTGAAACAAATTGTCAAGAGTCATGCAAATGTTTATGCCCTTTATCTTAAAGAAAATATCTGAAAGAAAGGAATGTTGATATATAAAGAGGCAAACCATAATAACATTCAGAATGCCGAAGTTTAAAATGAATGAAAGATGAAAGTGCCCGTAAGCAAAAGGATGTTTATGTTATGTGGACAATTAACGTGGTGGGATATTACATAGTTAGGCTCAGGTCCTGTCCCTTCTGGTCTAGACATTGCAATTGATTTGTTCCTCTTCTTCAGTTTTATCCTCTCCAATCTGGACCCCACCCTGCCACCAAAGGGGTTGTATGACTACGGCACCCCTATCACCTTCCTGGTGAAGCTCCCCTGTACTTAGCAAGGCCTTCAGGGCCCCTGTGAGCTCTGCTGCACCTGCCTCTCCAGCCTCATTTTTTGCGTGGGCCCCACCTAAAGGCCTCTGCTCCTATGCACTAAACACAACATAAACACATTCATTTCCGGAATAAGCATCAATGTCTGTGGATGTTGTAGCCTCTACCTGGAATATCCTTGCTTCATCTCCACGTAGCAAAATCCTTATCATCTTTCTCTACCCAGATGACAAGGTGGGCTTTGCTCATGCATCTTCCGAACTAGTGGGGCCTTATCTGTGCAACAAGTGTCAGTTTGCCTTCAAGACTGAGCTTCCTTAACTGGCTGTTTGTAAAGATTTGTTTGATTTCCTATATCTGCATTGTCAGGTTGAATCAACCGTGCTTTCCTTGGGGCCTCCAATGAAACCTGTATAGATGTTTATCAGAGCTCCTGTCATTTCTTATTGCAGGTATTTTTGCATATGTCTCTCTCTCTCTCTTAAACTCCTCGAGGTCATGAGCACATCATCATAACCAATCATATCAGCATCTTATTCAGCAGCATTTACTTAACACTCAGTATATGCCAAGAACTTTGCTTGTTATCTCCATATCTCGTTAAAATTTTACAACTCTAATAAAGTATGTTGTTAATTAGTCTCAATATAAAATATGAGGTAACCGAGGCTCAAAGAAATTAAGGCACAAATAAACAAAGAGCATTGCCAACCATGATCTATTTGACTCCAGCTATCTACCCAGCATATGGTCTCATTCACTTTTCTAACATACTAGCTGACATATAAGAGGTGCTCAATAATTGTCCCAAAAATAAAATCATGTGGCAATATGGGTAAGTGTTTACAGCACACAGAATAAAGCAGCAGGTAAAAATGTATCTACACATTGATTACAACCCAATGAAAACTGTGTGTGTGTATTTGACAGGCTGCATGGGAACCTGGCCACAGCAGAGGTCAATTTATTAGAAAAACAAAGAATTCTGGCAATTTTAAAATCATTTTTGCCCTTGCATACTATTCCTAAATTATTTACCAAGACGCTTGCTCATGAGAGGCTAGCTCAGTAGGGTTCTACCATCAGAGCTCCTGAGACCATTTTGTGTCAATTGCCCAGAGGAAGCCAGAAAGCGGAGGTCCTAACTGGTTAGTTGCTGAATGTTGCTGGTAGAAACTGTGTGCACATGGCAGGCCAGAAATATTGACAAGTAATAAGAAGAAGTAATGCCCGTTTCCTTTTGTGCTGAATCGCCATCCACAAAGAGGACTCCACAAGACCTTGATTCTGCCTGAGAAATAAATGAAACCAGAATTTCTCAGCACCATTTCATGGTAGTAAATTCCAAAGATGCATCTCCAAGTAAGCACTCCACCTTCTCAAAAGAACATACTGAAAGAGGAGGAGAGAAAAGACAAGAAATGAAAGGAAAGAGGAAGGGGAAAAATAATTTGTGATTTAACCAAGAAAGGAAAGAGGCAGATGAAAACTCAGATAAATCCACCCATTGGTTCTCTGAAGAGCCGTCCCTGAAAGTTTGCGTTTCAGAAGGCGCTGTTTCATTTCACCCGTGGAACAGGACAGACGATGGCGCCACTAATGGGAATGGGAAATCAAGAGGAGCAGGTTCTTGGGGAAGCCATAGAAGCTCGTAAAGAGGACTCGATAAATGTGTCTGTACAGACCATGAAATGAAAGCGTCTTATTGGTTGAGTTTCAGTTCCCAGCAGGACATTTTTCATGGCCTGCCAAAATTCGGAACGCCTCCTCTCCAGGGGCAAGACGACATTTCAGTAAACTTTCTATTTCAATAAGACAGAAATTGCAAGTCAGCAGGAAAGCAAGCCAGGCTCCACGGTTTCCTTAGTCTTGTATTCCCAGTCGAAGCAGGGCCCAGAAATAGCCAGGGTACACCTGCCCAGCTCCTCCCGCCCGCCCAGGGAGATTTATGACAAGGGGATTTCTCAGGTGTCCAAGTCATGCCGGCCTCTCTAGCTCCAAATATGTTGGGTGCAGATGAGAAGGAGTTTGCTTGCAGCAGGGCTGAGGCAGCCTGAGCAAAACCATGGCACGTTCTCAAATGAAGGGTCAATCCCTTTGCATTGCTTCTTGGGGCAGCAAAGATGGGTGCTTGGTGGCACCCAATTATTACTTGGGGTCCCAGGGTCAGCATTATTCATATGTTTATGTGAAAATATGAAAAAAATAAGACAGCATAATTTCCAAACAAAGAATATTTTTTTTCTTTTTACTTTTTAAATAAATCTTTATTGTTGAAAGTATTACATATGTCCCCTTTTTCCTCCATCAACCCCATCCAACTCATCCCCAACCCCCATCCCAGGCCTTTACCGCCCTATTATCTGTGTCCATGGGTTATGCATATACGCATACAAGGTCTTTGGATGATTACCTCCCACTCAACCACCCTCCCCTGCCTTCCCTCCAAGGTTCGGCATTCTGTTCTATGCTTCCATGTCTCTGGATCCACTCCGTTCATCTGTTTATTTTGTTACTTAGGTTCCACATATGAGTGAGATCATGTGATACTCAAACAAAGAATAATTTTAAGCAGGAAATTTGGAATCATTTTGTGATCTTGCTTGTGGCCGAAGTTGACCTTCATGAAAGATACTGCTTCATCTCTGGGGAGAGACACACTGATCATTGCATTACTACTTAGAAACAATATTCATATACTTTCATCCTGTTTGCTTCCACAAGCAGGAAAAAAAATTGTTTAATGGAGGGATCTCTGGGTCTCAGCCCATGAGTAGACTTTCCTACGGTGACTGGAAAGATGAGCTTGAGAGCGTAGACTGAGGGAAGGCTGGGAGTACTCTCAGACTGCGGCCCCTTTGAGGGCTGACATGCACCCCTTTGTAGTTGTAAGGGAAGAGCAATCCTTGTCTTATAGGGACTGAGGCTTCTCTCCATCCCTCAGCACCCCACCTCTTCCTTTTCCCTTCCTCTATAAGTCAACAGGAAAAATAACATTCCTGAAATAAGAGATTTATTTCTCATCAAAACAGAACCTTCTTTTATGTAGCTACCCATAATCTTCCTTGCTGAAGCACTGAATTCAAAAACAGCTATAAGTAAAAAGAATTTGCTCTTATCATAAATAAAAGATTGTATATGCGAACTTATTTGCAGTAAAACCTTACGATAAAAAAATATAATTTATACCCTAGTTTCTCCTGTGTATTTTATGTAATATCCTAGTAAAATATTTTCATTTTACAACATGTACCTATTAAAACCATTCCTTATAAAACTGTCGGCATAAAATAAAATACAAAAACTGGAAGGAAAAAGCAGAGGAAAAGAAAATATATCACAAAGAGGTGATGAAAGGCAACAGGAAGATGCGTATGGAAATCCTCCCAGTGAGACATAAATAACAGTCCTATGGAGGCAGTGGAAGATGCTGATAACTAAGTAGGATCTTTTAAGGTGAGAAATACTTCAATCCCTCTTAGAATGTCATTCTTCTCTCTATGCTAACAAGGAATTCGAGCACAGCGAAATTTGCAGACAGGACCTTACTGGTGAGATAGACGGAGTCTACAAAACAAGTCAATTAAAAAGAAAGGGTCCTGAAAATGACAAATATTGTCTCTGAAAATGCTGCCCAACATTTGATTGATGTTTACTCTGGAGGAAACAGATGCTCCTCCCACCTGCAAGGGGGTTGCAGCCTGTTAGCCAAGGACCCCTTCAAACCAACTAATTAGATCTGTCAATCTTGGTTAAGTTGCAGTTATTATTTACTTTTAAACAGTCTCAAATGCACAAAAAATTTGCAAGAATAAAAAGAACTCCAGATACTCTCCCTCCATATTCTACAATTTAATATTCTTCCGTACATATATTTAAATTATTAAATATTTGAAGTATATATTTAAATTAACAGTGAGTTGCTAATTTATGATACACATTGACCCCTAAAATGCCAGTGTGTATTATGTGGGGGCACTCTCATATGTAATCTGGGTAACATAAGGAAAATAATATTTAATATTATTTAATCTATAGATCTTCTTCAAATGTTGCCAATTGTCCCAAATACCCTTAATTTTTTTAGAGAAATTAAATAATTAGAAAGGAAGAAAAAAGAGAATTCTGGTCCAGGATCCAATCCGGGATCACCCACTGCATTCAGTTTGGTCCCCCTTAATGTAGAGCAGTATCTTAGTCTCTTTGCTTTGTTTTATTTTATTTTTTTACCTTTATTTTTTGTAGAGTACAAGCCAGTTATTTTGTAGGATACCTTGGTTTGGTCTGCTGTTTCCTCATGATTATATTTGGGTTACACACGTTTGGCAGAATGACACAGAGGCGACGAGTCTTTCTCAGTGCATCAAATCAGGAGGCATCTGCTGATTTGTCTCCTAAATGGTGATCAGGTTGATCACAATTTTCAGGTGGGGTCTCCATCATAAAATCACTATTTTTCCCTTTGTAATGAATAAGTGGAAATACTTGGAAATTAAGTAAATAGCCTGTTCCTCATCACAATTTGTATCCCATAGTCCCAGCATCTATTGGTGACTCTTGCCTAAATCGTTCATTACTGTGACAGGTGCCAAGTGCGAAGGGGTAGAGCAGACGCTCTGTGGGATCTGATGGTTTAATTTTTGACTCAAAAAATAAAGCTGTACCTATTTTTACTAAATTCTATAGAAAAATAAAGATCAACCAAATTGTCTAATGGGGGCTAGAGAGAACATAGGATCCATTTTCTGTGCACCAATAATTCTCAATGGAAATGTGAGGGTTTTATTGCTATCGAAAAAGTCATAGATTTAGAAAAGTTGAGAAACACTATATTGGATGTTTTCCTTTTGAGAGAAATTAACCTCCAGTTTAGAAAATAGAATGGCAGTTTTTCTCATAAGGAATTGTTCTGTTTTTGTGTGAAGACATTTTGAATTTTGTAACCAACCAAGTTTTTGCCTTTTGACAACACCTGCTTGAAAACCAAGAGTCTAGACTGTGTTTAGTTCATCATGATACATCCTTAAGTTTACATTTGCAGTCTCATTTCTGGACCATTTAATGTTGCCAACTTTCATTCTTCTTTTGCTTAATTAACAATGAGCATCTGATTTTATTAGGTATTTTTGTAGCCAGATAGAAACTTTACGGACTAAGATAGGCATACAAACTAATTAATTAAATAGTCTATTCTTTCTTTGTCTCATCAGTTGCTGTTTCAAATCTCCAGAATCATTAAAATATCTTATTGTTAAGGCTACGTTATTTTGTTCCATTTGGCGTGCCATGTTGGAGGAGGGGACCGGTGAAAAAAATGCACAAAAAAACATTAAACCAGTGCTATTGGTTAATTCAGTGACCATGTTTTCCAACACCCTAAAATAACATCACTGGTATTGCTTGTCACCTGGAATTGGTCCTTCCTGGTCCAGATAAAGAAGAACTAACTGAGGCATTAGAAGACCCAGCCAGAAGGAATTTGACCTCTGCCATAGACCAGCTGTGTGACCTTGAATACATCTATTCCACTCTCCAAGTTTGAGCGTCCTTGTTAAAAATTGGGAATAAGAGGACCTGAACAACCCAATTGTTGGAAAACCCGATAGGAAAGTGCTTCAAGAACAGCAAGAAAGCCAAGGATTCCTCATCATCATACCGTCTAGTAAGATAATCAGACCATAAACAAGCAAACAGACACACAAATAATTTCAGGCCATGGACAAAGCTATAAAAACAAAATGGAGTGAGAGATTGGAGAATGAAGGTGGGGAGGATGATTTTAGAGGGAATGGCCTAAGGAGGCCTCTGAAAAGAGTGGATATTTAATCAGAGACTCCAATAAACGAGAAACAGAAAGCTATGCAGAGATGACAAGAGCACCTGAAGCAGAGATAACAACCCAAAGGCAGGAAGCAACTTGATGTGGAAGTGCACAAGGCCAGTGTGGCTAAGGGTGCTTGCACAGGGCTAGCGTGGCCCGTGCGAGATGGGCCAGGGAGGCGCAGCCTTTGCCAGCCAGCCTCTCTGCAGCCTTAGCATGAAGAGCATGGGCTCTTCAAGTCCAGCCTGGGCACACCTCCCGGTCTGCCTCTTCCCGTCGTGGTGGAGGTACTTCACCTCTCGGCCCTGCAGCTTCCTCGAATATGAAACAGATATAATAACAGCTGCCACTTCACAAAATTGTGTAAGAATTGAATGGGATAATGCTTAGCACAGGTGTGCTCTCAAGAAGCATTAGCTATTACTTTTGGGTCCACTCAGACTTCTCCGCCAATTGAATAGCCGTGGCCCTCACAGAGTAAACCATGCCACACAGGTTCAAGGATATTTTATAAAACTTTTCTGTTATGATAAGAAGTCAACTCTTCAAGGATAGAAAACAGGTCTGCTTTGACTCCCCGGCACCTAGCCCAGAGCTGTACACAGTAGGTGCCCGATAAGATATCTAAACTGAGTAAACATCGGTGAAAGATGGTTCCTGACAGTAGTAACAAGCCAGCCACGGAATGCAGGCAGGAAATTGGGCTCCCCAGTGCCCGGCTCTATGCAACATTCACAACGGGCACAATTTGTTTTTAAACTCAAGCTGTGTGAAATGTGTTTAGATCATCCTAACATATTCGGATGCATGCTCACCTTAAGTAATGTGTTGTCTCAGGAGTGAGTCCCTGGCTCGGCCATAATAGCTGATTTTTATCAACAATTAGGGAGACAGGCATTCGTCTGATTACTCGCCCAATTTCTGAACAAATGGCTCCTCAGCCAACCATTGCAAATACCTCCCACCACCACCACCGTCTCCAAGTTCAGACTTCTCATTCCGATCATGCTAGGAATGTAATCAAGTCCCTCCGTGGAGATGAGTTAATTATCTCCTCAGGCTATGAACAAACGTCAGAGTGTTTTCTGACCATGTCGCCTGATGAGAGGACACCCCAGTGGAGCTGCAGGGCTTGTCAGCTGCCACCCCAGGGCCCTTGATGGTATCTGGGAGCCTTGGTCCAAAATGACCTGCCTTTATCCCCCAGGTTCTCCATTGCACCTGCTCCTGGCCATGCAGTGCTGGGCATGGAACTTAGCTCTCTCCACCCCTCCGGCCAGCCCAGCAGCATCCCCATGGCTGGGCTGGGCTGTGAAGCTCACCCGGCACTTCCTACAGCCCTCCCCACCCACCCCCCAGCCCAGGATGCCCCTCTGGAAAGCAGATCCAGCTCTGCTGAGCTTCCTAAGACAGATAAGGGAGGAAATCAGCGTTCCTGTCCTCCATCACCAGGCTGCCAGGGACAGCAGGACCCAAAGACTCAAACATAAATCACCTGCCTATCGCCATGTTTTAAGCTTCAGCTTTAATCCAGCTCAGAGTGGGATTAGCCGCCTCAGAGACTGCTAATTGCCAGATGGCTGCTGATAGCCGACTGCAGAAACATGTGCCATGGAGCCCCAGAAAGTCAGAACTAGGAGGGGTCCCCGCGAAGCCAGCCAAGCCTTCATCGCTTCATCGCCACAACAGGGGCTCAGGCAAGGCGGTTAGCTCTGGGATACGCACTGAGTGAACGGCACAGGCCTGGGTCTTCCTGTGGGTTTTGTTTGAATTAGTGGAGAAAGAAAGAAGAGCATTGAGAGACAGCCGCGCATCCCTAGCTGATTAAACCCTGCTGCCCCCAGAGAGGGGCGGGAGCAAGAGGAAGGAAAGTTAATTGGCTGAATATCTCCTATGTTCTAGACATGATGTCAGCTGTTTTCATGGGTAATACCTGGGTTCTGATCCCTGGTCTGACACTGACCCCACAGGTAATCTTGGGTAAATATTTCCCCTCAGGGGCATCTTCCTACCTCATATCGGGTTGAGAAGGTAGACTGGATGCTCTCTAAGACAGCAAGTGGTTCTCATTCCTCAGTGAGCACTAGAATGCCCTGGAGGTGGCAGAATGCAGATTCCTGGGCCCTCTCTCAGTGGGCGTGGAACTGGGTCTGGGCTGTCAAACACAAAGCAGTGAGGTGGGTGCTGTGGTCTCTGGACCACACCTAAATGTTATTACCTTACTCTAAGTTGCAGCCACCAACTCTAAATAGCATGAGTGAGTCTGTGTACAGGAAACACAGGCATGCACATACAATCACACACACACACACACACACACACACACACACACACTTTTTAAAAAGAAGAGCCCCAAACTAGTAAATCAAATCCAATGGATGGAAGCCCGCAGGTTTCCTTAACCTCTCAAAAACAACGTGAACATTAACACGTTGCAAGCCCAACTGAACTCGAGTTTCTGTCCTGTGGCCCAAGTCCTTTCCTTGGAGAAGAATCAAGTGCCGTCTTACACCCAGGGGGCCTGTAAGCCTGAATGAGAGGAGCTCATTAACATAGTCACACTCAGATGGAGACCCAAATGGCATCCCAGGGAAGCCTCTGAATGTCTTTGGCATCTGGTACATCCAGACGTTTTCCGTGTCCCCTGTGAGGACTGTAACCAGCGAGGGTACCACCAGGATAGAAACAATGCAGGGATGCTCACCATCACTTCTGTGGTGTGTCCAGAGGTCTGCTCCCCTAAAGTCCCCACCCAGAGTACTGCCAACCTCCCAGGACACCTGCAGATTGTTCCCAGAAATTTCTCAAATATACATCAACCCCCCAAAAAGGTGTGATTATATCACAAAGCCCAGAAGTGCTCCTAGGAGAGGGTTTGACTCTTGACAAACTATACTCAGGAGCCAAATATCCAAGATCAATGCTACCTGGAGAGGGTCTCCTGGGTTGTATAGAACAACAACAAAAATGGGCAGAAGGAAACCCAGAAACCCAGGGCAAGGAAGCCAGAGAATGTCCACAGGGCTCTGCCTCTCAGGGAAGATGTGTGATGGCTCCGGTCCAGCAAAGGCGGCCACTGGTATCATTCTTAGCTTCTGGTCCTACAGGTGGGTCCATTGTCATTGCAGAGTTAGTGAGTTGCCAAGCATGGGAGATAAGATGGAAAAAAGTAGAGACCTCTTTTCCAATCCCTGTGAGGAGGGACTTAACCCCAGGCTGGAGCCACGGTCTCTCACCCTGAAAGTCTTCTATTCACCCAGCCCTCCCCTTCCTACCTTTGGAAGCACTAAAAGCATTTACACTAAAAAGTAATTCTACATAATTGTTACCAATTTGGTCACAAACCAGAATGCATATGTCATAGATAAGCCTTCTGGTATAACATACATAATATGAAATGTTTAATTTAAAAGTAAGAAAATCAGTCAAAAGTATCAGTTTACCAACACACAGCCCAGGGTGGGGACAGAGGATCAGGTGTGGGAGGAATAGAGGGTTCTGTCGGAGAGGTAACAATAGGCATATCTCTTCATCTTAGAGAGCAGAGAGTTAACAGATACTTGGCAGTGATATAAAAGCTAAAATATTTTTCATTTAATGTAATCATTAATAAAATTTTAAAGGGTTCATGTTCCACAGAAATTGCCAAAAAGGAAATCAGAAACAGACCACATAGAAGGAGGCCTAAACAAGAGACAATGGAAAAGTAAGATAGCAGAATTGAGGCAAAACATGCTTTCCTAAAAGACAAAGCACACAAAACACCAACTGCACTTGTGACGATGCAGAATGTTATGCCCCCTCCCTCTCATTGCTGCCTTCAGCACTTTCTCCTTCTCCCCCACTTCTCAGCAAGGAGGGGGCACCCACAGGCTTTTCCCCAACTCGGAGTTTGCCCACTGTTCTGAGTGGATCCAGGATCCTGACCCAACACCCTGGCCTCTTAGTCCCTTTGTTTCTTCATCTCAAGTTCTTCAACTTCACTGATGTGTCTCCACTTCCGCCACCCACAGCCATTGCCATTCATTGGACCCTGTCATCCCCCAAAGCAACCCACCTCCAAGAGCAAGGAAATCGATCACTGCACATCACAGCTCTTGGCATTTCTGCTGTCAAGGAGAGAGGGCAGGTTCAAAAGAAGGCTTAGGCTTCTTTGGATTTTTAATAGAAAGGATAAGATTTTGTTTTTTTAAAACAAAATAAGCCAACTCATAAAATTACAATCATAAGAAGGGGCAAGTCCTGAGGATGGCAGTTTTGAGGGAGAGAGAGATGGAGTCAGAAAGGGTGGAGCCACCAGCCTTGGAGTTCCTCAAGCCTGAATGTCTAGAAACTACACACTTAACTTATAGGATGAGACCAAAGCAGCTCACAGATCAATTCTGAGACTCAGCTCTACTGTTCAAAAGTAATGAATCAGAGAAACTAAACATCTACCTCTAGAACTCAGAAAAAGGACACAACATGAGAAAGTCTTTTATAAGAAAGTAATAAAGATACTATTGCAAATTAATACATTTTAGAAAAAATCTGCAGAAATGAATAATTACAAAAGTTACATTTAACAAATAGAAAAATATATAGTTGATACAATTCACACCGTACCCGTCGAGTCCCCTCAAGCATGTAAATTACTGTTCACATGCTATGCATTGTTCACATCGCATGTAAACAATTGGAATAATAGCCATATATGTACCGATTCAGGTCAGATTTTGCTGTTAAATAAGTTCCAGTCAGGTTTTGTCTTTAAATGTTTTCTTAAACAGATTGGGTTTGCAGATTTCCCCACTTTCCTACCAGGAAGACTGGAATCAATGAGATTCTAGAAAGAGGAGAGATTTGAAAACGTTAACAATTCCATAACTTAAAACCTACAGGAAATATCAGGTATATGCTAGGTTCTACAAATAGATCGCAGATGCCCAATTCATCGACAGCCTCCACGGAAAGATGGCTACCGGCCCAACCACAAAGCCTCGGCCTTGGCGGTTCCCCCTGTAGCCTGACTAACCACCCATCCTAGCACCCTCCCCCATAAGAGCTGATGGAGACTCTCCAAAGCTGTCAACGCAAAGGGGTTACACAGTTTCGTCTCCGTCTTTCCTCCGCCAAAAGCCCACACAGGACACCGCCATCGGCTCGGCAGTGGGGCATCCCAGGCCCCAGGGACACCGTTCAAGATGGGCAACTGGGTCCAGGGCCATTTCCTCTTGACACCTGAGAACTCCTCTCCCCTCTCGGGCAATAAGAGCACACCTTGCCCCGTGTATCAGGAGCCCAGCCAGCATGGCGGCAAATATGTGTTCTCGGCAATGCTGAGATGTCAAGTGCATTTGGTAACCAGGGGACCCCGTCTGCGTGAGCAACTGCTTCTGCAAAGCCCGAGCCCACGAGGCCGCTGATGGCGAGAAGGGACTCCTGCTTCTTCACAAACCAGCAGAGAAAGTGCCCATTTCTGTCTGTTCAGAGAAACAAGCACGTAGGGGAACAGGGCTCTCCCGGGACAGATGGGCCGATTCTCTACCCGGCCCCGCCCTTCGCTACCCCCGCACAGACAAAGGGGACGAAGCTGCGAGGGAAAACCTCCGCAGAGGCCAGGGTAGGCGAGGTGGTGCCTGGAGGACACAGGGATAAAAACTGTATTTCAAGTTCTGCAGTCGTGGCCTTTGAGGATGATCCCTTGCCTTTGTTTAGTTTTGTTTGTTTGCATTCTTAATGCCGGGGTGTTTGGGAAGCCTGATGCCGTTGTGCAAAAACAAAACAAAACAAAAAACAAAAAAAAAGAAAGTATGAGATTTTTGAAAAGACAGCCCTAAGTCTAAACGCTAGCTTCTCTATTTATTCTCTGCCCACCTTTCAACAGAGCATTCTAATCCTCTTAAATCTGTTTTCTCATCTGCTGAGAAGGAAACACTTAAAAGGTACTTAATCTTGCAGGGTTATTGCACTGGGAACACGTTGGGAATCGGCAGAGCGCAGAAACCTCCTATACCTGGTAGGATGCGGAGCTGCCGCCAGCCTGCGGTCCATCACACCCATGTTAACACCGGGCAGGCCTGGGAGCTGAAGCCTCTGGAGGGAAAGGGATTTGACCACGTTTCCGCTGCCAGAAAGACTCTTGGGGGTACTGCCTGCTGCCCACACCTGCCAGGCAGGGGAGAGAGAGTTGAAAAGTAAAAATTCTCAGCCTTGCCTGGGACTGAAAGCTCCCTGTTTGGGGTGAGACAGAAGGGGTGGGGAAGCGGGGGGTGCTGAGAGCAGGCATGGGCATGCCTGGGTCATGAGCTTTACTCGACCCCATCCCAGCCAGTGAGGGCTCCTATCTGCCTACACTCGCCCTAGGTCTGTGTGCCTCTAGCTGCCCCTTGCCACTGGGCATCGCCAGGGCATCCCCCCAGGCCCTCAGGCTCTGGCCACAGGTTCTAAAGGAACTGAAGGGGCAGAGCTGGGGGGTGGCGGTTCAGCAGCTCCTGCTCGTGGCAGGTCTGCGCCTAGCACTGGGCCAGCTCCCTCTCCGCGCATCAGGCAGCTTCAGGGACATATTTGTTTACTCCGTTTGCCGAGATGCAGTTTGCATAATATTGAATCTGGAAAGGACACTGCATCCACTGACAGGAGTTTTCCCAGCTGGAAAAAAAAAAAAAAAGGAAAGAAAGAAACCAGCTTTACATTTTTTTACATGCCGGGGTGGAAATAAAGACGCCAACCCCATGCGCCAGGCTTTCTGACGGGCGGCTCGTGGTGTGGGGAAGGCCGCACTCCCAGACCCGCAGTATTGTTGGATGGCTTTCTCGTAAACACTGTTGGCAGCTCCAGGGATGGCTCTTTTGGTAAAAAGGATGCGCTGGAATGAAACGTGGGCCTACAGCCAAGACACATTTCTTCCTATAAAACAGAAAACACACACGTGTCGGGTTGGAGGGAGCCAAGCCTCACAGAGAGAGGAGGCGCCTCCTCTCCAGCGTTCCCTGAGGATGGAAGAGCAGGGGAGCTGGGCTTTGAACTGAGATGGCCCTGGAGGGGGCAAAGAGCTGGGAATGTGTACCAGCCCCCAACCAGGCTTTTCAATCAGGTGCCTCTTGCCAGCTTGCTGATATTCCGAGATTATATTCTCTAAAGGCCTAGCTGTAGAGCAAAGACACAAAGCACAAAGTCAGGGTAAGCGGGAGGAGGCCAGCGGGGTGTTCTTCACAGGCCCGGGTCAGCCATGCTCCTGGAAACTGTCTTTTCACTGAGGCTCGGGCCACCCTTCTCATCACAGACCCCTTGCTTCCCAGGGAGGACTATGCTGAGCAGAAGCACTGCTTGTCCAAACATCTGTCCTCACACGGCACGATCCCTTGGAGCCCCCTATGCAGAGTGTGGTCTTCAGAACAGCATCTCCTAGGGGTGGCTTAGAGATGCAGAACCTGAGGCCCCACCCGGACCTGCCGACTCAGAACCTGCCTGTGCACACGATGCCCAGGTGATTCGTAGGCATGTTGAAAGTTTGAGAGGTGCTGGGCCAGGGGCTTTCAGAACATCCTCATAAGGGGACAGGAGTGCCTCCTTCAAGGTCCTGCAGCTGAGAAGGCAGGACAGTCAGTGGAGCATGAAATGAAGAAGCCCCACGCCACCTGGGTTTGGGTGACAGGCAGGTTGGACCTTAGATCCGCTCCTCTGGGACTCCAGTTGTCCCAGCCACCCAACTGCACATTTGCTCACACTCTCATCACACCCCATAGTCTTCCCGGAAGAGGGAAAACCATTGAGCTCAAGTCCAAGATGATTTAAGACCTCAAAGGAGAGTAAACATCAGATCTTCACTGTGAACTGCTCATCCTTCAGCAGAGCTGGCTTTCCCTGTCCCGGGGACAAGGATTCAGGTCCTGCTCTGTCCCCATGAAGTCTGAAGCGAAGGGCAGCCATGTCCCTTGGGTGGTTGGGCTGCACAGGCCACAAGCAGGAGCACTGTCTGGCACGAAACCCTGCTCTGTCTCCTCTTTCAGCGCCGTTGCTCTAGTCTGTCCTCTGAATCTGGGGAACTGATGAGCTCATCTCCGGGCATATCACCAAGCTCTGCTGATGGCTTAGTGTCAAACTGCCATCAGGGGCCAAGTTGCCCTGCGCACCAGCAAGACTCACAAACCCAGAGCCTCCTTAACATCTAATGTCATGGCAACAAAATCACCAGCCCCTGGTGACCACTAACGACAAGGCCATGCCACAGTGGTTCTCTGGGAGAAAGAGCGAGCACCATGCCCTCCTGGTTGGGGACCCCAGGACCCGGGCCATTCACATATGAGTGTCTCACTTTGTACAGTGGGTGTGGCACCTGCTCTGCTACCTCACTGGTCCTCATTGCTTATACCTTGTCAGGGCAATGGGAACGAATTGTGTTTACTGTAGACATTCTATAGATGAGTGCTCTGCAGACTTTTTTTCAGCGTCGTCTACATAGATTGTAAATTGCAGCTTGGCCATCACATCCGTGTATCATTCATCATGCCTGGGAATGAAAGTCCAGGGTGAGAAGGAAACTTGGCCAAGTTCACTGTCCAAGTTGAGTTGTATTTTTAAGGGCTGCAGCAGTCATAGGGTTACAGCTGCTTTAAAATGTTTTTCAGGTTAAAATTCCTAGAGCAGATTGCATTGTGAGAAGCTGTGTGGCCTTGATTACCATTTCCCAGGTGTTAAGGCAGACCCAAATGACTTTCTGAGGAGAACCTTGGCCTTACCCACAGGCACATCCTGACTTATCTGCAAAAGAAGGTACTGAGAGCTTTCCATTCAGGCAGGAGTGCTTGTAAGGTGACACCATTTTGACAAGAGTGTGTTCATCTTACTCCCACCTTTGGTGACTGTGAAACATGAGGATCTACACCTACCTACTTCCCTACAACAGAGAATATTTGCACTCCTAATAGTTGCCAGAAAATGTAACCTTGAACTTGGTGTCATTCAAACCTTTCAATTCCTCTAGGTTAAGAGGAATTGTGTTTAGAGAGTACTTCCCAAGAGGGACTTGTATTAGTTAAAATAATGCTAGTTACTCTAACAGACAAATCCTGAATTCTCAGGGGCTTGCTACAAAAAAAATTGGTTCCTCATGCATATCAAAGTCCAATGAAGGTTTTCTGGCTGGGTATCTTTCCACTTGGCCTTAGGTAGCCCAGGCCTCTTTCTTCCTGTGGCTCCATCCTTCTCTGGGTCCTCACATCTTTCGCCTTTTAGCCAGCAGATGAGAAAAAGGACCATGGAGAGAACATATACACTTCTCAACCACGTCAGCTCAGAAGTGACATGTATCACTTCTGCTCATTCAGTGTTAAGGCCACACCTGGCTGTAAAGGAATCTAGGAACACTACCCATGTGTCCAGAAAGGTAGAAACAGACTTTGGTGAACTTACTGTAGGTCTTTCCATGGAAATGCATTGCTCAAAATCCCTTAAACTGACCCAGATGAAGCTACTTCATCCAAGAGCAGAGTCTCTGGGGAGTAGGCTCCACAGAGTAGCTTCTCCAGAACAGCAAGGAGGTCCGCCCTTGGTCTCAACAGAGGCAAGAGAGAAACGCTGGGTGGGTGGGAAGGTGGGGAGGATTTCATACTGATGTGTGCAAGGTGCTGCTGAGGACGGCACCCGGGACCTGATGGCCTTTCTCTTCGAGAAATCCAGGAGGAACATCCCTTGTTGTCATTGGTACGTCTCCCCTGTGCTTCCTCCTATGTCCTTGCATTGCAGAGTGACTGTGTGCGGACTTAGCGCCTGGTTTTACAGTAAGTAGATGTGCTGTGACTCATGTCACTTAGTGTGCCTCCCTCGTGGCCTCGGCTGTTGGGAAGCTTAGACTCAGATGAACACAGTCCCATCTCTAGCAAACATCTGAGACTTATGGGATGTATATTTTGAACCAACCTCACACCTGGCTCCATTCATCTTTCCTATTCTTACTTCTCTGCTTTGTTTCTTGGGGGATTTTTTTTTTTTTTTTCGCTTTTTTTTTTTTTTTTTTTTTTGGGGGGTTTTTTTTTTTTTTTTTTTTTGCCAACTTGCTATAATCCAACTATCTTTGTAAACTGCATCTAGTTCATCTAAGAAATACAATGGAATACAAGCTAATAAATAACAAAATTGTCAACAAGATACAAGAGTCGCAATGATGCAGGAGCTACTAGAGAAAGTTAGAGACACTTCCTTTTTCCCTTTTCTTCTTGCCATGGCCTTGGACTTCAGGTTGTGGCTGCTTCATCCAGGGTATCGCTCAATGAGAAGATCTCTTTCCTGTCCTCTGAGTGTCTGCTGCACACTCAGGGTGGCAGGAGACACCTTCTCAGGCCTCAGAACACCCACAAACTCCAGAAGAAGCCTTCCCCAGTTTCTCAGGGGAATGGTAATCTTTGGATTGCTCTTTGTATAAGGAAGTCCTAGTGTCCATGGTACATTTTCCACTGTGCTTCTTCCTGTGACCTTGAATCACAGTGTGCCTTTGTACCCAGACCCACCTCCAAGGCTCTTCGGAGTTCCCGGGGCAGGTTAGCCAAGGGGCAGTGCAGCTCTCAGTGGTGAGCAAGACGTAGGGAAGCCCTACCCAACATGGGGCCACTTGCCACGTGTGGCCACAAAACACTCGCCGTGAGGTGAGTCTGAATTGAGATGCGATGTAAGTGTAAAATACATTCTAGATTTTGAAGACTGTATGAAAAGATAATGTAAAATATCACATTAATAATCTTTAACATTGAACAGGGATCATCAGCTAATCTCTCAGGACCAATTCCTCAGGGCACTTGGTGATTAGGGTTTGGTCCGGTGCTCTGGAAGAGCCTAGGATTCATGTTAAAAGGGAAGAATTGGGGATTCTTTGCCTCTGCCTACAGGTCTCAGTCCCCTGTCTGATGCACTCATCTCAGAGACTCAGCCTGGAGAACAAAGACTTCAAAGTGCCATTCACCTGTATTGTGTGGGCTTTGTTTTCAAGGACAAAAAAAAAATTAACTTAAAGGGGAAAGTCATTTTGGGATTGTTCTTTAGTAAAATTAAATCTTACCTGGAGCACCTTATCTTTCTCAAACAGAGAAGTTCCATCACCCACCCCAGCCCTCTGAATAGCAACTAAGAAAGATGAAAATAGTTTCCTGTTCAGATATTATTTCCATTATCACAGGCACTAACTAGAGGGCAAATGAGCAACTGGCCTACAGACATTCCCTCGTGAAGCCTGAATCTATTGTTTAAGAGAAGCTGCGTGGGGCTGTTTGGGATATAAGTGAGCAGTGGGTGAAAATGTGTATGTGATAATGTTCACGGGAACATATGGAAGAGAAAGGACTCAAATCATGTGAACAGATAGGTGTATCTGAGAATTTACATGCTTAATACACCAATATATGGCCTTGATCTTGATGACCCAGGGAGAGCCCCCACTCTGCCCTGAAGCCCAAAGATGGGCATGTTCAGGTAGCCCACCTTTAACTACAAAGATGCCCATTCCCTGCACCCTACCTGGCCCCACACATCACTTCTCTTTTGCCACATGACTTGGCCAACTTGCCCCTTAAGCATTAAGCATATGCCCATGCTTTCTTTCTCCCCCACACACAGGTCCCCACCCCTCTTTTCTCACAGCATAAACCAGCAACCTTGGGTTTCTTATCTTGTGCACATTACTTTGGCATTCCTCTCATCCTTTCTGTCCTCTTGGTATTCCAATTCCTTCATAACACAATCCTCCATAACCCTAAAGAAATCAATCCTTCAATCCCCGGAGAGGATCAAAGACCTTCCAAAAGTATAGGATCTTACAAGGATTCAGTAGAGGTCACAAATGGTTCATTTATATATATAAGAAATCCATTTAATCATCAGCAGAGATTCACCTAAAGGTCCATGGGTAGAATTCAGAGGGTCAATGAATTTAGACAGGAAATTGTTCATCTTTAGTCTCACTAACCTCTACTTAAACTAAAGCATTTCCTTTGATTATAAATGTGGGCAATAAACCAGTCTACTTTATCAATGACTACAATTTGTCAACAGTAGAAACCAGATACTTCGATATGTTATGATTGCTACAGATTTCTCAAAATGTGATTTATTTCAGACGTATGGCAGTTATCAGAACAATAACAATTGCTTTTTAATGAGCTAAGAAAGAAGTACATATATGACTGTACCATATATGTTTTATTTATATTTTGATAACTATATCAATAAATCATATCCCTTTTAATCTTATGTATTTTATTTTTAAAAATTATTATGAGAATGAGACCTATCTTCATAAATTTGGGCTGCTATAACAAAATACCTCAGACTGGGTGGCCTAAGCAGCAACCATTTATTTCTCACAGTTCTGGAGGCTGGGAAGTCCATGATCAAGCTTCTGACCACTCCAGGGAACTCTTGTGGACAGCTGCCATCTTGTTGTACACTAACATGGCATAGAGGTCACCTGTCTCAGACCTCTTCTTATTAGGGCACTAATCCCAAGTACTAGGGCTCCACCCTCATGACCTAGTAACCTCCCAAAGCCCACCTGCAAATACCATTACATTGGGATTAGAATCTCAGCATATATATTTGGGAGACAGAAACATTTAGTCCATAGGCCTCACTAGATGTCAAAGGAGTCTATGGGGAAAAGGGAAAAGATAGTTAAGACACCCTACTGAGACCCCTGTGAAGCAGGCCACCCCAACAAAGATTCCTATGATGACATCAGCTACAAGGTCTTCAGCTATAGTTCTCCACGAACTTACAGACTTGAGTCCTCCTAGTGTCTCAAGAGGTGATAAATATCGCATCCATGAAAAAGCAGGAAACTCAGCCCAGGGTATGTGCAGCATGAGGGCGGGGTGGGGAGTGGGAAGGACTAGAGGCCAGGAGACCTGGTCTCAGGAGGTGCTGAGAGTCCAGCTCTCAGGAGCAGAGCTGAACGGCCTTGGCCCCAGCTCCTGGAAGGCCCACCTCTGCCGAACACAGAGGCAGGGGTCAGGGGATGCAGCCGAAACACCATCTCAAAATCTGTCTCCAGCCACGAGGCTCCTGCTGATTCTCAACCCCTCAGATAAGGAGGAGGACGTTCTTTTGTGAACATATTTCTAAACCGGACGAGAGATATTGTTAGCCACTCAATTCCCTACTCCTCACACTAATTAAACCAGCACTCTGGGTTAATTAATTTGTAGGACAGCACCATATTGCTGAGCGCACATTTTTTTCAGGGTTTCAACTGCTCTACTTCTCATGTTGAAATTACTTTGCTGCAACTTTTCTTCCTTCTCACCTTTAACTCTAAGTCTGTTGCCATGTTTTCCTTTTGCAGTTTGGAAAAAAAAAAAACAAATGGAAAGGGGGGTGGTGGGAAGAAAGGTTATTTGATCCTTTGAAGAGAGAAATCCTGCTCATGGATTTTCTGCATTTAATTCATTGGAGAGAAAAGTTAGATCGAGTGCATAGAATGGAAAAGGGGGGTGGGTGAGGAAAGGCCCAGGGGGCTTTGATCTCTCCCAGCTGTGGGTAAGGCCGCTGTCCCCCCAATATCCCAGGGCAGCCGAGTCCCATCAGCCGTTGGAGACCCGTCCACAGCCAGGCCACATGCACCTGAGTGGACACCTCGAGGCTACAGGTTCTTAAATCAGCCAGAGAGGGGGCATGAGACTCAGGCAGAAAGGCCAGCGCCTCCCCAGCGCTCGCTGCCTCGGGCACTTTGATCAGAGAAATAAAAGCTGAGAACTAAGAAATCATTCTGAGCCTGAGCCTAGAGGGGGAGAGCTGAGAAATACTCTTTTCACGTGAGCTTGTATTTCTTCCTTCATCTCGGGGCATGAAGAGGGGAGGCAAAATGCATGCTCCTCAATCCTGGGTGATGAACGCTCAGAACTTGGGGGTCAGCTCAAGGGTTCACGGCAGCCTGTGGAAGAGGACACATCCCACGCCCGGCTCAGGCCAGGACCGAGCTGAACACTCACTCTCAGGGCTGTCCTGCTACCGAGCCCCCCGGAAATGCTGACAAGACAGGGCTGGGACGTCATGGGCTGAGCCCCACAGGTCCGTAATTAGGACTCAGTTCATTTTAAAAAACAAAAACCTTAGCAGGTAATACGTGCTGGACATTATGCTGAGAAATCTGGGGCCAGAACTGGATGGGTGGTAGGGGGCCCACAGACCTGTAGACTGGGCATAAGCAATTGATAAGTGCTATAAGAAGCTGTGTTCACACGGTCAAGGATGGCACCAGGAATGGGAATGATCAATAACTGGCACAAGTGAAGTCTGGGAAGGCTTCATTACAGGGGTGATAAATAAGCTGGATTTGGATTAAAAAAACAACAACAGAGTTCATCAATAAAGTATGGAAGGAGAGGGAGCTTCTACAGGGGAGAAAGAACACAGGCAAAGACACAGCTGTGAGATGTGATATCCAGGTGTGTACAGCAGTTAGGGCTGTCTTGAGGGCGATATCTGGGAAGGTGAGGAGTCATGACCAATGACCCCGGGATCAAGTCCAAGGCCCATGCCCACAAGGTTGGGTTTTCTGGGGATTCTACCAGATGGAGTGGTTTCCAGCGAGAGACTAACATGATCGGAAGTGAGTGAGTGTGTCATGAACATGCATCGGCAGCAGGTGAATCAGAGGGTGTGAAATACAGCGATTTCCCTTTCGGACATGCAGACTTTAAGGCCCCCAGAGAGACCAGCAGGAGCCGTGGGATGTGTGTTTCGGTAGCTCAGGAGGGAAATCTGTTCTGGAGACGCAGGTCTGGGTGCTGCCAGGCTGGTGGTGATGGTTGCAGTCATGACGAGGAAACACAAGCATGAGGCCACCACCTCTGGACTCTGGATCTGCCGGTGGCTCACTGCTTAGGAATTTCTAGAATGTCAGGCTCGAAGGGTTCATAGAGTTCCCCCTCACCCCTCACGTTGCAGATGAGGAAGCTGAAGGTTGGTGGTAACTGTGGCCCTAGCTCTGTGGTCACCTGACTCCCGCCACTGCCTAGGTAGGCCTTGACCTGCCTGCCCACTGCATCTAGACTGGGCCGGAGGTGAGAGGAGTAAAGGGATGAGGTGGCAAAGGTCAGAGGTAGAGGGAGTCCATCCACAGCCACAAGGATGCGGTGGGGACAGGAAACTGAGCAGACCCCAGTCGGGTGGCGGGAGGAGGGGCTGCAGGTTCCATAGTGGTGCCTGGACCCCGACCCTTGTGACCCCTCACCCAGCTCACATGCCATGCCTTCCACGCAGCCATCCTGACAAGCAGAGCCCAATGTGGCCTCTCTGTCCCCTAACCTACGTCGGGACCTCTTGCTTTAGCTATGACTGCAGTGACTCATGAGCCTGTCTCATCACACTAGCCCAGGGGTGGGGAAACTTTTGCCTGCCAGGAGCCATTTGGATATTTATAGCATCATTTGCGAGCCGTACAAAATTATCAACTTAACAATCAGCCTGCTATATTTGGTCAAATATTGAATTAATTCCCCCCCACCCCCGCCTAATGCCTTGGCAGGGCCAGAACAAATGATTTTGCAGGCCGGACGTTCCCCACCCCTGCTCTACACCGTGCATAGGAACCAGTTGACATCAGGGTCTGAACCCCAGAACTGAGCATGCAGGGCGGCCACAGAGCGGAGGCTCCACGGGCAGGAGCCGGAGGGATCGATTCCCACCAGGAGGACACAGCAGAGCAAGACAAGAAGAACCAGATCCCCGGATGGAAAGTGAGTCAACACAGACAAGGAAAAGGAGAGGAAAAACACGTGGGGCTGCCATTTCTGGGAGGCCTCCCACAGCCCCCCCACAATTCCCCACCCCCTGCTTGAGTCCCAGGCTGGAGAAAACTCGAGGGACCAGACATCAACCCCACCAGCACGGGATGATCTAATAGATATTTTCCAGTCTCCGTGTCTGTTACCCCCAAACAAGATGACATGTGCCTCCAAGCAGCTGCTCCCTGGCTAGGAGCACTATAATTAGGCAGCGTGCACACCCACTTCCGTCTGCACATGGGACTGAGGACCATGGAGCTCAAGCATCAAGTGCGGGGTTCTTCCTCCCCCGGTCACATCCACCCTCTCTCCACCCCAGTCACTGATTGAGATGCAGATGCCTTCTCTCGCCAGCGCAACCTCCTTGCACCCACCAGAGGGACCTATCAAGTGGCCTCTTCCCAGCGTCACCCCCTGGCTGTAAACCACAAGGAGCTCCCGTGCCTGGGAAATAAAACCTCCTCAGCCTGTTCTTCGTGGCCTCCCCGGCTGCTGCTGAACCACAGCTCTGGCTCATCCCGGACTCTTCCTGTCCCATAGGCTGCTCCCACCACCTGGAAAGTTCTACTTGCGCCTTCTTCTGCCCTTCCTAAATTCCCTCTGGGGGCACGTCCTCAATGCCCAGCCTGGCCTGGCCTCTGCTGGGGAGCTCACCCGGACCTCCCCGCTCACCCCACCACCCAGGACTCTCTGTGGCCCCCGAGTCACTGCCTCTTGGCCACCTTCCACATGGTCTCATGAGCTGTGGTCCCAGCTCTGTCTTCCTCCCACTGTCCTTCCCCTGCCCCACTCCTTCACAAAGGGGACTGTTGAAAGGGCTGTTGCCAAGAGGGGATCTCACCCCCACTTACCATTGCTCAAGGGGCCCCCTGCTCCCTGAGTAGAGACCAGCACAGAGGGGACCCTGCACCTCCTGTCTGCATTTTTCTCCATTGCCTTTCCCACCTTTGACACAAATGTTATTTATTTAACATTTGTTTGTGACTCCCCTCCAATAAAACCTCAGGTCCAGGAGGGGAGGACTGTTGTCTGTTTTGTTCAAGGCTATATCCGGTGTCCAGAACAGTCTCAGGCTCATGACAGGCCCTCTCTCAACATTTGTGAACGAATGAATGACGGAGTGGACGAATGAATGCCATCCTGAGCCACAGCCACGCTGCCTCTCTGTGTTGCAGACTCTTCCCGTAGGAAGCCCTGGGAGAAGCCTGAACTGAGGTAGAAGGACCCGCAGCCTGGGGCCTGGTTCCCAGGACCTGAGGGGAGCAACTTCTCCCGTCCACAGCCTCAGTTTCCCCACTTGGAAAATTAGGGGGCTGAGGGTGCCCAGCTGCCGCTCTGTCCAGGGCTGCCCCTCTGCCAGCTGGCCGCCTGCATCCCTCGCTGAGATTCCTGACCTTTCCCATAAACTGCCCACAGGACCTCGCCCGTGCCCTTGGAGCCCAAGGGACACAGATCTCCGCCCATGGGACTGGATTTTTTAAAATCTGGACGTGAGGTTGATATTTCTATTTCTACTCTGGGAATCCAGGGTCCTTGCCAGATCAAACTGGAACTTGTTCCCAGCGAGCACTGCCTTAGGAGGGGCCTCCCCACGCAGCCTATCCTGTGGGTGGGAGCGGAGCTGAGGCCTCCCAGGGGGAGGGGCAGGCGGAGGGTCTGACTTGGAGAGGGGAGGGAGGAGGGGGGACTCACAGGAGGAAAGGCTCCAGGGAAACCCCTTTCTGAGCTGGGAGACCCTCACACAGGCTGCAGTGGCCTCCAGGAAGGTCTAGCACTGGCACGTAAAGGACTGCCCAGGGGCCTGCCCCACACGTGAGGCTGGAGAGAAGGACATGGTGTCCAGACCAAGTAGCAGCTTAGGAGAGTGCAGTGTGTGCAGAGGTTAGGAACTCAGGCTCTCAACCCTACCACTGGGCCCTGCCTGGCTGCACCACCTCCACCACCACCACCCCTTCCCCCTGCTAGGCAGCATGCACACCACCACCCCTTCCCCCTGCTAGGCAGCACTGCAAGTTTCTTAACGTTGCTCCCCATCTGAAAATGAGAATAACAGGCACACCTCCCAGGCTTGCTGCGGCAACTCACTGATGAACTATGAGGAGAGGCTCAGGCCAGTGCCTGGGACTAAATAAAGGACCAACAAATGTTAGCTATTGTGATTATTATATACTAGAGGCCTGGTGCACGGATCCGTGCACGAATCCCCAGGTGGGATCGGGCCAAAACTGGCTCTCCAACATCCCCCGAGGGGTCCCGGATTGCGAGAGGGTGATTCTCCGGTGACGCACCCCAGAATCGGGCTCCCTCCTCTCTGGTTCTGGGTACATCATCCGAGAACTGCAGCTGCCAAGTCACTGCAGCTCAGCAGCTCCTGCATTGAGCGTCTGCCCCCTGGTGGTCAGTGTGCATCATAGTTACTGGCCAGTCAGCTGGTCACTTAGGCTTTTATATAGAGAGATCCCTCCCAAGCACTATTGGCCCATCACCACCAACAAAGACATCCCAGATTAGGAACACGTGGAGATTTAGCCACACCCACTGGCCGCTTCTTCCAGCAGAACAGCCACCAGCCCCTCCTCTGTAAAAATTCCACATCTCCCTCAGAAGGGCCAGCTTCCATTTCCGGGACAGCAGAGCCCCAGGCTGTTAGACATCCCCACTATCCTGCCCCTGAGAAATGACAGGCAGCCCTCAGCAGTGATCAGGCAGCCAGGTGACCAAGGAAGCACCCCCTGGAGGCCACCGTTAGCAAGTTGCTGGGCAGCCTTCCTGAAGGAGGCCTGGTGGATCTGGCTCCCCAGTGGGGATGAAAGTCTTTCCCTGGACCTCCGGGCGCTGCCCTGATATCCATTCCCTCCCCTTTGCCATCTCTTACTTCTCTCCAGACGCTGAGGTTGGAGCCTTGTACCCAGGACACCAGCATGTCTGTCCAGACAAGTCAAGAGTCTGCCTCTTCTGGGGGGACCCACTGCCCATCTCCAGCCTCTAGTGCAGACAAGGATTTCAACTGCCAAAAACCAACAATCCTCATGCAAATCGAAGCCAAATTGAAAATCTGTTCATCGCTTCTTCTGGTGCCTCGGGTCCCTTGTTGGGGAATTTTTAAATGGCTCAGCTCGTCTGAAGCCAAGGCAGAGAGAGGAGACAGATGGACTCATGCATTTTCACAGGGATTCTTAAGAACTGTCCTTGTGGAAAGCCCCTCTGCCCATCCACGCAGCAGTGGGGAGTCGCATCCGTGACCTGCTCTTACTAAAGATATTTCTCCCCACACCTGACAGCCTGGCGCGTGGCCGCACGGACTCATTTGCACAGCGGCCTTCATGGGAGATGTTTCTCACACGACTGGCTCAGAACACTCCAAGGCTTCCTCACCGAGAAGCAGTCCTCCTGCTGCACCATGGAACACAAGAGCATCGGTTTCAACAAGAAAACATGCACTGGTGCAGGGACTTCTTGTCAATTAAAAGCAACTCCACCCAAGAAGTGAAAGAACTGGGAGTGAGCCAGGCTCCACCCAACACACTTGTCACATGTGTGCATGTGAAGAGTCCCCGAATGCAGACTGGGGCAGCCAATGTGCAAAGCAGTATGCAGTTACCTCCAAAAATTAAAAATGGAACTGTTTTATCACCAGAGACTCTACTTCTGGGGATATATCCTACAAATTCCAAAACAGTAATTCGAAAGAACATATGCACCCCTATATTCATGGCATTGTTTTTTACAATAGTCAAGATCTGGAAACAGCCCACGTGCCCAGCAGTAGATGAGTGGTTAAAAAAGGCTGTGGTACATTTACACAATGGAATGCTATTCAGCCATTAAACAAGGAAGTAAGCATGGCCAGCATGGCTCTGTGGTTGAGTGTCAACCAGTGAACCAGGAGGTCATAGTTCAATTCCTGGTCAGGGCACATGCCTGGGTTGTGGGCTCGATCCCCAGTGTGGGGTGTGCAGGAGGCAGTTGATCAATGATTCTCTCTCATCATTAATGTTTCTATCTCTCTCTCCTCCCTCTCCCTTCCTCTCTGCAATCAATAAAAATATTTTTTTAAAGGAAGGAAATCTTACTTTTTGTGACATCATGGATGGACCTGGAGAGTATTATGCTAAGTGAAATAAGCCAATCAGAGAAAGACAAGTACCATATGATTTCACTTATAAGGAGAATCTAATGAACAAATTAGATGGGGAAGGGGGTTCCATGGCAGGGTGAAAAAGGTAGAGATTAGGCAAAAACAAAAACAACTCATAGACACAGACAACAGCATGGTGATTACCAGAGGGGAAAGGGGCAGAGGGAGGCAGAAGGTGATAAAGGAAGAATAAATAGTGATGGAAGAAAATTTGACTCGGGGTGAACACACAAGACAATATACAGATGATGTATTATATAATTGTATACCTGAAATCTGTGTAATTTTATTAACCAATGTCACCCCAATGAATTCAATTAAAAAAGAATCCTCAGCATTCCCTTTACATGGGCTCTCCTGGGAAGAGTCTGGTAGGCATTGAACTTGGCTGCAGAAATTGATTCAATGTCCAGTTTTTAAATCCCCTGTGAAGGGAGTCCGGCTCGTAGGAGGCTGCCCTCAAACTCCTATCATTCAGCAAAGCCCCCACTTTACTCAGCGCCATAGCCAGGGTTCTCCAGAGAAATAGAACCAATGGGCTATAAGTAGTTATAGGGAAAAAAATAGACATTTATTTTTAAAAATTTGCTCATGAGACCGGGGTGGGGGGTGGTGGTGGGGGGAGGAGCCATATCTGAAATCTGTAAGTCGGGCCATTAGGCTGATAAGTAAAAGTTGGTGTTGCAGTCTTGACTGAATTTGCAGGGCAGCAGGCTGGAAACAGGGGCAGGCTGATTCTACTTAGATTCTACTGATTTAAATGCTAATCACAGCAACATCTAAACTGGTGTTTGACCAAACAATGAAGCACCATAACCTAGCCAGGATGACACAGAAATTAACCATCATACTTGGCATACTCTGTCTGCTCTCTGGCCATCCCACTAAACTAGCGGTTCTCAACCTGTGGGTTGCGACCCCTTTGGGGGTCAAACGACCCTTTCACAAGGGTCGCCTAAGACCACCAGAAAACACATATATAATTACATATTGTTTTTGTGATTAATCACTATGCTTTAATTATGTTCAATTTGTAACAATGAAATTGGGGGTCACCACAACATGAGGAACTGTATTAAAGGGTCGCGGCATTAGGAAGGTTGAGAACCACTGCACTAAACCAATCTGCCCGCCCCTACCTTTGACTGTGTCTGCTTTCTTCTCCTTGGGCACACATGCTCGCCATCAGCTCTGTGCTGTACCACACTGCCCCTCCCCTTCCTATCCCCTGCCTCTTCAAATTCTCCTTCCACCCACCCCAAGGCCACTTCCACTCCCTTGAGGGAGTCTCCCTGGCTTTTCTGGTTCACACGTGTTTCCCTCGGGACTCCTGAGTCCCCAGCTGCCCATCGCAGAGCCCAGACTTTGGTCACACATCTGAACGCTCCTTTTTCTAACTTCGTTTCTGAACTAAGAGACCAGCTCCTGTACCTCCGCCTCCCACCTGGGAGAGGGGCTGGAAGATTGAAATGGATACAAACACCCATCAGGCAGGGGTTTTCTGTGCAGAGAAAGTACAATGATGGTGAGCACTGGAAGAAATAACAAAGTCCAAACAAACACAGGAAAAGCAGAGCAAATCTGGAGGGCTTTCTGTTTGAACTGAGCTAAAAACTGAAGTCGAAGCGGGTGGGTTGAAGAAGGTGACCTCATTGTAGATAAATACATGGAACGGCTCCTGCCCAAGCTAATCTGTGAAAATGCGAGGTACCCTGGCCCTGTGGTGGGAGCTGCTCAGAGCTGCAGACGGGGCTTGCGGCAGCACTGGGAGCACGCTAAGGGAGGACTGGATGGTTCACTCTATGGAGACCTCTCCAAACAGAGGAGTTCAAAGTTCTGCTATTAATCGATTCAGCGTGTGATATCACTGGGCAGCATTTCCTCCGAAGAAAAGGGCAGCATTGATTCTCAGCTAAGAAGTACAGGCAGCCTTAAGGAACATGGAGCCCCAACCAGAGACTGGAGGTGGGGGTGCCGGCTTTGGGAGGGGGAGCTGGCTGATACTTTGCTGGAATGGACGCAACTACCAGCTCAGGCTGCCACCGTGTCAGTCCAGAGAGCTCAGTCCCCAGCTTGTGGGGAGGAGGGGAGAGGAGAGAGATATGCAAAGACCACAGCATTACTAAAAGACAGAGTGTGGCGAATCTCAATGCCTGCTCCACCCCAGCTCACGTATTAATGTTGTTGAGCATGAAAGAGTCTGGTACCCTGTGCTGAGCGCTGTGGATATAACGGGCAGCCCCAGCATTCCCTGCACGGGGCGCACATTCTGGCAGGGAAGGAGGACACTGGACAAGACCACCAAGAAAAGTTGGGCTGATCACAGACAGTTTTTAGAGGGCAAAGTAACATCATGGGAGTTACATTTGCTTGCCGGGGTTGGCCGGGTTCAGTGTTGGGGGTGAATTTCACAAAAGATTGTTCTTCTATACATGGAAGGCTTCCAACACGACCTTGGCTCCTTAGGGCTCCCTATCTAGTCAACTTTTAGAGGCTCTGCCCGGCCTGGGGAAGTTGGCACCAGATCTGACTGGATAGAGGTCCCTCCTCTATGCTTCTCCTGCGATCAGCAATGGCCCCCCACCATCACCCCCATAGGACCCCTCACGCTGGTCTCTAATGGTCTCGTGAGTCGCCGGCCTCATCCACTGAGCAATAAGCTCCCTGCAGGCAGGGGAATGTCAGCCCCTCACAGTTTTACCTGCAGGGCCCACGGAGGACGGGTGCCTGTGGGCCACTGCTTTGAGTGCTGCCCGCTTGATGCGCTTGTAGAGAAACTCGGCTACTAATGGTAGTTGGCACTGGGTGGGCAGGAATTACCTGTCAGACACCGCCGAGCACTTGGCATACACCGGCTCGTTTGCTCCTCGCTATAATCTTTTGAGTTTGGCATTATTAGCTCCATCATGCAAATAAGGAACCCGGGGCTCAGAGAAACTAAGTAATCTGCCCAAGTTTGGGACTAGCTGCACACTCAGACCTGTCCCTGGTCCTCACAGATGCTGCCTGAGGTCCCCTGGGGTGAACGCAGGTCCTCTAAGTGTGCAAAGGGAGGGAACTGCTCCTGGACAGGATGGAGGAGACCCAGGGAGCTCCCAGCCTCAGCAGACACACATGGGAGGACGGCGGGGGGATCAGCATTGTCGGGATCGGAAGCTCCCAACAATGGGGGCTCTGGAGCCTCCGGGTCTCTGTGGAGAGGGAAGGGAGGTACCAGACTCCATGAGGCCTCTCCAGGGGAAAGAGACAAGCCTATGGCACAGTGGTTCTCAACCTGTGGGTCGCAACCCCTTTGGCGGTTGAACGACCCTTTCACAGGGGTCGCCTAAGACCATCCTGCATATCAGATATTTACATTACGATTCATAACAGTAGCAACATTACAGTTATGAAGTCGCAACGAAAATAATTTTATGGTTGGGTCACAACATGAGGAACTGTATTTAAAGGGCCAGAAGGTGGAGAACCACTGCGTATGGCAGGACCAGGGAAGGAGACGGAATTGGCTAGGATCAATGCCCCTTCGGTTCTCAGCATCTCTTTCAGGCTCATTTGGGGCTTCTCCCTGCCTCTCAGGGCGGCTCATGCAGGAGGCCCCAGAGCTGGTCTCAGGCCCAGCTGGACCTGGGACAGGAAGAGAGCGATAGAGGAAAGCGTCACAGTGGGGGTCAGGGCACCACTGATACAGGGGAGCACACAGGCCAAAGCGGGAGGGATGTACCTGCCGTCACACCACAGCCTGCGGTGGGATGAGCCGGAATGTCATGGACTCATCCGGCTGCGGAGTCTGCTGCTCCCGAAAGAGCCGCTTCAGCCGCTGTGACTCCCTCGTGGAAAATTAAGAGAGGAGCTTGTCATCCCCGGGAGGAAGAAAAGTCGCCCGCTTATTTCATCACCAACACTCCGCGAGCCTGTGGCAAATGGTCTCCGTTCCTTCCTCCCACCTGATTTACACTGAAGCCATTGTTCACCCTGATGGCGTTCGATACATCACCAGGATGAGCCCCGTGCATCTCGGCTTTTCACCCTCCAAAGCCTCATAGAAAAATGGATGCTAATGAAGAGACCTTCCACGTTTCCCTAAGAAGGCGATCACCTCTGATAATACAGAGTGCTCCAGCCGGTCAATAAAGGCAATAAATCAATACAATTTATTAAATACAACAGGCGCTTTCCCAGGCGCTCACAGAGAGCCCAGCGCAGCTATCACCAGCACTCAGGGCGGAGAAAGGTGGCGACTGATTAAGAACAAAGTTTCAACAAATACCTCAAGAAAGAGGTACAGCCAGGAGCAGTGATGTTCGTCGTCACCCCATCCCATCTCCTTGCAGGGGTCCTCCTCCGTATTCTGTAGACACAATCCAACTCAAAACAAAAAGAAACAGACTCATAGATACAGAGAACAGACTGACAGCTGTCAGAGGGAGGAGAGGTGGGGGGGAGGGCTGGGTAAAAAAGGTGAAGCGATTAAGAAAAACAAAACAAAATAAACAAACAAAAAACAGACACAGACAACAGTATGGTGATTGTCAGAGGAAAAGGGGAGTGGGAGGTGGAAAAGGGCAGAGTGGGGATAAAGGGTGATGGAAGGAGACTTGAATTTGGGTGGTGATCACACGATGTAGTGTCCAGATGATGTGTTATGAGCTGTACACTGTAAACCAATGTTAACCAATGTCACCAAGATTGATCCAGCTTGAAAAACATAGTGAGTCTCAAGAACATGGGAGTTAATCCTTGAAGCCCACATCCCTACCTTGTTCCTGATGTTTATTCAGAGGTGGTTTGACAATGGAGCAGACAAATCTCTATCTTTCACTTCCCTGCAAGCAAGGGTTCCTAAACCAACTGCTGCCTTGATGGGCGGATCGCACCTCTCCCAACAAAGCCAGGGCTGGGACTGTCATTCCCTCACCTCAGCTCCATCTCCATCTCATCTCTCTACACCCGAAGGCCACTAAGGAGAGAAAGGCCACGGCAGAGCTACTGTGGGGTCACAGTCCAGGCTTCATACACCCAGGGCCTGGCCTGAGAGCCTTTGTGAGAAACGTGACCCTAACCCTTCCATCCATTCATTCACCCCCTCATCCTTCCATCCCCCCCAGTGGCTTCTGTGGGCTTCACTCACCACATGCATGGCTGTGTGGGATGCAGAGGTCCTCTCAGGGAGGGACAGTGTACAACTGATGATAAAATAGCCCGGGACCAGCACTATGGATACACCTGAGCTCTGAGCCCAGATCCTCATCTCAACTGTGTGTCTTTGGTTAAGTTATGAAACTTCTCAGTGCCTCCGATGTCAAACCTAGAAAACAAGGATAACAATGGTACCCCCCAAATTGGTTCTTTGTGAGGATTGAGTTAGATAATGGAGTGTGTCCTAAAGGGTGATAAGGCATACCATCAGTGGCTTGTACCTACAAGAAATCATTTTAGTTGGAAGAAGGGAAAACCTCTAATATAGGTTTATATATTTTAGAACAAAATAACACCAAACTCAATTTAACAAACATTAATGTTTAAGATAAATCTAAAGTTTAAACTAAGATTACACAGAGTGAGAAAGGTATTTGTAGCACATTTACGAACAAATGGCTTATATCCAGAATATATAAAAAATTAATAAAAATTAATAAAAAGATTAAAAATATATTTTTAAAATAACTTGAGCAGGCATTCACAAAAGAAGATATTTAAATAGAATAATATGAAATGATGTTTAATCTCATTGGTAATTGGGGAAATGCAAATTGGGACCAGAATAAAGTATCACTACATAATACCTAGGATGGCTAAATGAAAGCAATGGTAACACTAAGAGTCAGCAAAAATGGAGGGCAATGGAAACTTGCAGAGTTGGGATTGTACTTGGTACAATCACTAGAAAGTCACCATCGGAGAGAGACCAAGATGGCGGCATAGGTAAACACCGCAGACTGCTGCCGCAAACAACCACTTCAAAAATACAACTAAAAGACGGAACGGACATCACCCAGAACCACAGGAAGGCTGGCTGAGGAGAGACTCTTCAACTAGAAGGAAAAATAACAGCACACCGAGGCTCAGAGGAGGCGCAGTGTGGAAAATACTCAGGTGCGGAGGTGCGCGCGCAAAGCGGGCTGGTGGCTGAGAGCGCGGTTGTCGTTTTCGGTCAGGGGGGAGTCTCAGACTCTGAGCTCCAGATACGGGCGAATCGCTGGGGACTCGGACCCAAACGGGAGAAGCGGGAGTGTCTGGCATCAGTTGGAAGGCAGCTTTCCCTCCGAGGTTTGCAGCGGTTCCGGGGGTTCTGAGAAGCAGAGCCTCTGGGAACGGGACTGAGAGGGGCCATAACCGCTCCCTCCGCCCGCCCGCCCTGTTGAGCCCGCCCCGCCCAAGCCCTGCGCAGAGCCATTTGCCAGATCGCCTCAGGCAAAGGCTAGATTAGCACCTCCCCAGAGGACAGAAGTTTTCCGCGGCAGACACAGCTGATTCACACAGCCAGTCGGCCTGGTGGTCAAATCCCTCTAGTATTAACTACAACAATCAAGGCTCAACTAGAACAAGACTGCGCACAAAGACCACTAGGGGGTGCACCAAGAAAGCATAAAAAATGCGGAGACAAAAAAACATGACAGAAATGGAGGATATAGAGCTAAAAAACGCAATTTTGAGGGCTTGCAATAAACTTTTGGAGAGCTTCACGAAAACTAATGAGACCCTCGATGCTATGATAAAGAAACTAGAAATTAAGCATACACGCTCTGAAATAAAGAATATTACACCCAATAGCAGACCAGAGGAGCGCAAGAATCAAGCCAAAGATTTGAAATGCGAAGAAGCAAAAAACACCCAACCGGAAAAGCAAAATGAAAAAAGAATCCGAAAATACGAAGATAGTGTAAGGAGCCTCTGGGACAGCTTCAAGCGTACCAACATCAGAATAATAGGGGTGCCAGAAGATGAGAGACAGCAAGATATTGAAAACCTATTTGAAGAAATAATGGCAGAAAACTTCCCCCACCTGGTGAAAGAAATGGACTTACAGGTCCAAGAAGCGCAGAGAACCCCAAACAAAAGGAATCCAAAGAGGACCACACCAAGACACATCATAATTAAAATGCCAAGAGCAAAAGACAAAGAGAGAATCTTAAAAGCAGCAAGAGAAAGAGACTCAATTACCTACAAGGGAATACCCATACGACTGTCAGCTGATTTCTCAACAGAAACTTGGCAGGCCAGAAGGGAATGGCAAGAAATATTCAAAGTGATGAATACCAAGAACCTACAACCAAGATTACTTTATCCAGCAAAGCTATCATTCAGAATTGAAGGTCAGATAAAGAGCTTCACAGATAAGGAAAAGCTAAAGGAGTTCATCACCACTAAACCAGTATTATACGAAATGCTGAAAGGTATCCTTTAAGAAGAGGAAGAAGAAAAAGGTAAAGATACAAATTGTGAACAACAAACATGCATCTATCAACAAGTGAATCTAAGAACCAAGTGAATAAATAATCTGATGTACAGAATGAACTGGTGATTATAATGAAAGTCACCTACTACTAAAGTTGAACATACCCACATCTCATTTCCCAGCAATTACACTCCTAAATATATAATCAGCATAAACGTGCTTTAATAATGTACAAAAAAAAAGTCACCATCTACTAAAGTTGAACATACCCACATCTCATTTCCCAGCAATTACACTCCTAAATATATAATCAGCATAAACGTGCTTTAATAAATATGTACAAAAATACTCATACGAACATTAGTCATAACAGCAAAACACTGGAAACAACACAAATGTCCATAAGCAGCATAATAAATAATGTTGCTCTATTCATGCAATAAAATACTACACAGCCATGAAAATGAACAACTTTCTGCTTTATGTAGCAATAGAGGTATCCTCTGAAATATAACATTAATTTATAGAAGTCAGACACACACAAAAAAATGTGCAGTGTGTTATCCTATATATATATTGAGCCAAAAAAGGCAAACTAAGCAACAGAATGTGAGAATCAGAGTCGGGTGACCCCCAGAGAGGCAATAGGGGACCATGAGAAGGGTTTCTGAGGTCCTGACTCTGATCTGTTTATTGACATTTCGTGATAATTTATTTTATTTTTTAATATTTTTATTGATTTTTTAGAGAAAGAAAGGAAGGGGTAGATAGATAGATATATAGATAGGTAGAAACATCAATGTGAAAACGAAACATCAATTAGCTGCCTCCTGCATGCCCCACAACCTGGGCATGTGCCCTAATGGGGAATCGAACTGGCAACCTTTCAGTGCATGGGACAGCACCCAATTGAGCCACACCAGCCAGGGCTCATGATAATTTGTCAATTGATACATTGATGCTTTGTGCACTTTTCAATATGTTATAGTCATAATTTTGTAAAGTTTTACAAAGTCTTTAAATATTAAGTACATACATGGGTGCATGATTATTGCAAACTTGTGAAACTAATAATAACTAAAGGTAGGAAAACCCTGAGGTGACAGAATGAAGTAACCTTCACAAGACACAGATCCTACTCCACACACTTTACATAAATTAGCTCAATTGTCACACAGTTCTCTGAGACAGGTATAAACGGGGAATCTAAGGCACAGGGAAGTTAAGCTACTTGCCTGAGATCACCCAGCTAATTGACAGCAAGGCAAAGATTCAAAGCCAGGCAATCAAGTGCTGAGGCCATGCTTTGGGCCATCACATGATGCTACCATAATGCAAAGAACCAGCGGAATAACCGGCACATGGTCCCAATGTGTCAACTCTTTAATCAATAAGTCTTTAATAAATAAGTACTCAGGAAACCCACTGGTCATTCATCATTCCTCTCCCAATTTATTTTATGTTTTGGTTTTGATACTCCTTCTTTCCCCCCACCCCAATTCCATGTCCCTATGTAAGAAGTCTAGTAAAACACTGCTTACATAGGGTCTAGGTCAGTGGTCGGCAAACTCATTAGTCAACAGAGCCAAATATCAACAGTACTTCTTCAAAATAGACTCGCCCAGGCCGAAAACCGACTTCTGCACATGGGCCACGAAGTTTCAATCGCACTGTACGTGCGCCCGCACGTGGTATTTTGTGGAAGAGCCACACTCAAGGGGCCAAAGAGCCGCACGTGGCTCGCAAGCCGCAGTTTGCCGACCATGGGTCTAGGGGACACCAAAGACACAATAGCACGTAAAAGAACACAGCAAGGCTGATGGCCATGATACAGTAACTACAAGTGCAGGTAGGACTGGCTTCACCTGATGGCACTGTCTCTGGAGACCACCAAAAGTTTCCAGCTTATGGGGTGAGGTGTTGACCTGGGCTCCAAGCTTCCCCCAGATCCTGCAAGGGCCCAGACAGACACGAGTGGTGGCTGCTCACAGGGGGAGCCTGCTGTGAACAGCGGCATCTTCACCTCCAGCAGGAAACCAGAGGGATGGTGCAAATGCATTCAGAATCCTTCACAGATGTTGGCAAAAGTAAGAAGCTCCCAGGGTCCCAGGGTCCCAGGGTCCCAGGGTCCCAGGGCGCATAGATGGTTCCTGAAATAGACTCTGCTCCCAGAAGCACAGCCCTTTGACCTGTGAGGGCATCCGTCCAGGGAGACCACCTGTCCCCTGAGCCTGCTGCAAAGCCTGGTTGATTTGTCATCAGAATACCAATAATATGGCTGCATTTCGGCACCATCCTTTCAGTGCTAAATGTATTTGTAATCATCACAGCAGCCTGTTTAATTATAACTAATGGGCGCACTCATGCTAAGTGACATGCGGTTGGAAATCCCCCTCCCCCAACGGAGACTATCCAGGTAGATGCAGCGAAGATGCTGGGCGAGTAAGCAACTCTATTTAAGGAGAACAAACTCCTCCACTTGTAGCCCCACACGATGGGGAAATTTCACCAAAGAAACTCGCCCCCCAGCGCTCACGTGTGGAGAGCTGCAGCCTGCAGGCCTCGGGGACTGGGACGGGCGCTCTGTTTGTGAGCTGCCATTTCTGAAAGCTCTGTGACAGGGCAGGCCCCCTGTCCAGGCCTCCTGCAGGGGCTGTGATTCACCATGCACATTATTAATGAGCTTCCTCCTAAAGTTATTCTGGCTGCATGTGGAGCTTAGAGGACGTGGGAGCACAACTTGGCAGGCGAGAGAGGCTTTAAAATGCAGCACCTCCCCAGCCAGTTTTTTTTAAAAAAATGTAATATAAGGGGGAAATCAGAGACAGTGGGTGAGACAGGGACAATAGCAAAAATGGGTTGGAAAGAGTAAAATGAGGAAAAGAAAAGTTAAAAAAAATTAAGATATCTATATCTTCAGCTCCATTTCTCTTCTGCCCTGAGCCTCCCAGCCATAGGGTCAACCTTTCCAGAAAGTGCCCCTCCTCTTCTCCACCCGGGCAACTCCTGCAGGTCCCACAGGGCTACCTGAGCTTCTCCAAAAATCCTCCTTGACTTCCTCAATCTCAGAGCACTTTCCCTCCTGGACATTCCTCCTAGTAACCATGTGGCACTTGATTCATTTAATTATTCATCAAAACAGCGATGGGCTCCTTGCTGTGAAGGAATTGTGGCAGGCGCCAGCCAATCCCAGTTCTTAGGTAATGCAGCTTTCCCTGTGGGCATCTTGTCTTTTCAAGAGGCTGAAGTCCCAGAATAGGAAAGACAGCAGGTTCACGGCCGCGCTGCCCAAGGCCTGGCACATGTGGACCCACAGGGAACTGGACTCGGTGAGATGCAGTGTGGTCCCAACAGGGTGTAGCCAATTGCAGCATCGCCCAGAGGGCGGCTGGGCACAGAGGACTGGCCCCTCAGAGGAAGGTTCTTGGATGCGAATCCAGCTTTTTCTTGTGTTAGGATAGAACCTCTCAAGAGCTGAAGCCCCCAAATCTTCCTATTCCCTTAGGCTTCCTGTCTGGGGACTCGGCATCAAAGAATAGA
>NW_005367354.1:4003772-4030888 GCF_000412655.1 Myotis brandtii | reverse complement strand
GAAGGGGCGAGAAGAGGAGCAATTGACAGCTAAAGAGGGCTGGCTGCTTTCAGAGAGGAATAGACATTTATTCAGTGAGCAACTAAGGACCACAAAAGGCCTTGATGAATGGGGAGCTTAGTGGAAGACAGGAGGGAGGCGGAGGGAGCGTCTTGGGCTCGGTTCACTCTCAGAAAGAAAAGGCACGGGTGGCAGAACAATGGGAGAATAATCAATCCCTGCCCTCTAAAGAAATGACAGCGTTATCTCAACCCGAATCCAGGCAAGAGTTCTGAAACCTGATTCATACTTGCTCCCAAAGGAGCCTGGTCAGGTAGAGCCATGGACCAGCCCAGTTCCCCTCCACACACAGAAGCATTTTATAACTAAACCCCCATTCTTAGGAATTCCCTGATTATAGACACAAAACAAGGAAATTCTGTTATTATTAAAGGTTCTCAGAACTATGATTGTAATGCTTCACTTACTAAAAAAATTTCAGAGTACACACAAACTCCGTTTCCCTGATCCAAATATTTTCCAGAAGTTTCCATGATACATCCATCAGTGACTCTTCAAGCTGCAATGAGAGGCAGAATGAGTCTGCGGTAACTTGGCCTGGATTTTAGGATGTTGCCCCGGGCTCACCAGGTTCTCCATCAGCCGGGGCAGAGGTCCCTGCTGCTCTGAGTGGACCTGAGCCCTGGGCCCCTCCTCCGCAAGTCACCTTGACGAGCCGCAAGGCAACACCATTGGCAACTTCTCCACAAAGGAAGAAAGTGAAATGTCCAGATACAATCAAAAGGTCTCACCACCTCAAGGGCCAGGCCTGAGCCCTGGGCCCCTCCTCCGCAAGTCACCTTGACCAGCCTCAGGCAATACCATTGGCAACTTCTCCACAAAGGAAGAAAGTGAAACGTCCAGATACAATCAAAAGGTCTCACCACCTCAGGGGCCAGCCCAAGCTGTGAGCTTCTGGATGATGGAAGACACCATTTGCTGAAAGCTCCCTGCAGTGCCCAGCTTTGCAGAGTACTCTCTCCTCCCCCTCATTGGGGGGGGGGGGGGGGCAGATAGCCACGTTGTTCCTATTGAAATATGTGACAAAATGGCAGTGTCTGGCCAAGTCACTTGGAGACCTTGGGCTGTGGCCCTCATTCCTTCCTCAGTCGCAGTAAGAATCTGTGAGGGAGCTTCCCTCCATTGGAAGACGCCCTACTCCCAATCCCAACGGGTAGTTACTTTCTCCAAGAGAAAACTTTGGCAAACACATCACTGCATCAGTAATTGCATCAAAATGAGAGTGGACCTAGGGTACATCTGTTTTAAGTCAGGATCTCCTAGTTACATTTGACAAACATCAACAACTCTGAACTTGTTCCTGAATAGACATCAGGCAAAAAGCATCCGCCTCCCTTTCCTTTAATAAAAATCCTGGTGTGCGCCCAGAACCAGGCTGCGTGGTGGTGGAGGGGTTTGCCATTCCCTTTCACTCTACCCTTCAGTGGGGAGATATCACAACAGCCCATCTCATAGCTGTGTAGATCTATCAATGTCTCCTCTTCTTTCCTGCAAAGTTTGCAGTCAGGGTTAAATAATGAGTGATTATAAAGTTTCTTTCCTATTGAAATGAGAATTAATAGTCATGAAATTATATATTGATGGCTTCAGTGTTCTGCTGAAATGTATCAACATTTTAACATCATCACCTACCCGAGTGAAACTATCCTAAAATAACTTCAACGGTATGTCAAAAGGCAGAAATGTGCAAAGGACTCTATTGGGTACCATTTTTGTAAGACTATTCCAAGAATTAGAGTAGAGAGGGGGGAAAAAACAACTCTCCCAGTTGAAGATATTTTATTCCCATAAAAGGTAAAAGTTGATTTATTTTTATGAAATACTACAAATATGCTCTTAAAGTCACTGAATTCCTCAGCTACCTCACCCCAAATCATTACTTTATGGAGCTTTTAAGGCCTGCAAAATATAGCACTGTAGCTAAAATAGGGCCATTCCCCAAGCAACAGGATTGTAAAGAAAATGTTAGAGGGAGAAAGGATTCTTTTAGAGCCATGCTGTCCACTTCTTGCAACCCAGATGGTGTGATCTGAGGGCAACTGCACAGCACAAGACTCCCCACTCAGAAATACCTGTTTCCCCCACTCTCTGAGCCCCACACTTGGCATCTTCCCTTGGAATTTCTGTCAGGTTATTGCCAAAACAAATGGACTACCCAAACCATAGAACTCTAGGGCTAGAAGAGTCATGTCAACCCACCCACGTCACAGCAGGGAAATGCAGATCCAGGGACTCAGCCAGCATCATGCAACTAGTCATTGATAGAACTGGGGCCCAATCCAAGCCCCCTGGACACCCAACTTGATACCTTGTCCATTACTCAATGTTATGGGGGTGAATTGTGCCCCCCCCAAAAAAAGATATATTGGAGCCCTAACCTCTAGTAACTCAGAATATGACGTTATTTGGAGATGAAGTCTTTACAGAGGTAATCAAGTTAAAATGACATTATTAGGGTGGATCCTAATCCAATATGACTGATGTCCCTATAAAGAGGAAATTTGGACACAGAGAGAAAGGCGTGTAGCGGGGAGACTATTATAGAGACAGGGAGAAGATGACCATCTACAAGCAGAGGAGGAAGACCCTGGACAGGTCCTTCCCACACAGCCCTCAGGAGGAACCAGTCCTGCCAAGACAATAAATATTTGTTGTTCAAGCCTCCCAGCTTGTGGTACTTTGTCACAGCAGCCTTAGCAAATGAATATACCAGACATCAACTCTCTAGAATGGAACATGTGTCTGTGTAAATGTCTAGGTAGATTTGCTGGCTTTATTTCACAATTTAGGCATCTACAAACCTTGTTTTCTTTAAAAATGAAAAGACACGATCTCCCAAAAAGTATCTTTTAAAAATGCTAGCCTCCCAAAAATACAACCTTGGTAACAATTCTAGGGTTGGCCAACAACCCTGTCAATTAGCTACTACTGTTAACTCCACTTTAGAGCTGAAGACACTTAGATGCAGAAAGGTTGCAGAAACGGCCAAAGAACAACCAATTAGTAAGTGGCAGAGCTGATTTCAGACCTAACTCTGGTCCCAGAGCACAAAGTTCCCGAGTAATTACCTACATAAGAGCTTCTCATCACTAGCAGTGTTTGAGCAGAAGTTGGAGGACTACTTTGTAAGGAATCCCTTCCAGTGAAGGAGAGGGAAAGTGAAGTGTTCTTCTAGGCCCCACCAGCCTTGAGCTTCCCTGAGTTTACAATCTGATCATTACTGCTGGTTTGCGTAGTCAAGGGGAGTTTCAAGGAAAAAACAAAAAGAGAACATGAGTCAGAGTTAGTATGGACAGAAAAGAAAGGAATGATGGGGTCAGGAAATGACTTCCGTAAAGAGAAGGCTATCAGGAGGAATACCAAGGAAGGTGCTATAGGATTTGAGTTCTTGGGCTTTTCAGTTGGGACTGCACCAAGATCCAGCCCCGCCCAGCTGTCTGCTGAGAGTGGCCTCTCCGCTGAGCCTCTATCCTGTGGGCAGCCTCATTAGATTGAAAGGAATCTTTCAGCTTTGCAGGTTCCATGGTAGAGCCAATGCTCAGAGCTCTTAATTTAGCATTATCCACACACATAATGCTCCCGCCATGCTCGAGTTAAATTCTGCTGGTGTCTGAATGCCCATGGATCTTATGCTATCCTTACTGTGAGCTCCTCTCGAATGTGGTGGGAAAGAGGCGGTCTTGGAGCCCTCAGTTCCCAGAGCAGCTCCTGAATTTATGCAGAGTCAGAGTCGCAGGCGTTTGAAGGACAGTTTGCTGTCTCTGCCACTGTTCAGGCAGCAGACGTGTATTTCAGATGCGGCAGCTGCAGAACATAAAACTTGCTCCTTTTCAAGCTTTCTCATTTCCCCTGGTTTCAACAGGTTGCTGTGCGGAATATCTGCTCGGTATGTGACATCTTCTCAGCTTGCTTCAAAGTAGAAAAGCCCCTCAGAAGGTTTTTCTAGGTCAGTAGGAGAAAAGAGTTGTTCAGAAGCCTGGCACTGGTCCCTAGAGAGGCTGGGGAGGTGGCTGCTCAGGGGAGGGGAGAGGACCGCCTTCGGGCTGCTGGGTGTCAGGTAGCAGAGCTGAGTGGGTGCTCCAGGGCCCACAGGCAAGGCTGGCACCTGGGGAAGAGGGGATCAAGCTTCACACCCACCACCACAGCGAGCAGGCCCTGCTTGTTTCTCCCACTTCCTAGAAAATGCTCAATGCAAACCTCAAATGTGTCCACCTTCATCAGTTTTGGAGACACATCTGTTCATTTCTGCCACAGGAAATGGGAATCTCTGAGAGAAGGAAAATAAACCCAACCACATGTAAGTGTGGAGTCGCTTGCATCTGTATGGAGTTGCTGTGGATGATTTGTATCTGCAAATGCTCACTGCACCTCCTACATAGGAGCCAGGAGCACCTCGCTCTGATCACAAAGGGCTCCTTCTAAGCATGGAATGGAGCATTCCTTCTCTTTGGCAGCCAAGGTGCCCAGAGCCCTCCTTTAGTACTTACTTGAAAAAACTATTTTCGTCCTAGCTTCCTGGTATACTTTTCACCCCATCACCTCTGCCTATCAAATGGCACTTGATCATTAATTGCCTTTTAATGATTCTATTGTGACCACATCATATTGTAAGCTGACTCAAATCCTCTTTGGAAATAGCTGGTTATAAATAATAAACATCATCACAAAGTGTTTAAGATAAAATGAATGGAAGGACTCAGAGTTGGACAAAGAACCCTTCCAGTGACTATATGCAGCACATTGGTCAAGGGGATAACACCTAGGTCAAGGTCTCATTTTTCAAGTGGGAACAACAATACCGAGAAAGGGCATGGGACACCCAAGGTCACACAGCTAGTCAGTAGACAAACGGACTGAATTAGAAGTCTCCTGACCACACACGGCGGTCTTTCCCTCATAGCCACTGATCTGACCGGTATGTGTTCTCACACGTTGAGCTCCAGGCACCAGTACAGATTCTGTCTCAGCCACACCTCCCATGTCCAGCAAGACTGAGAAAGAGGGTTTTCTCCCTTTTATTCTATTTGCTTTTCCCAAAGTCACGTTTAGATCTCAATGGCATGCACTTTGCTTTGGAGGGCTACCATTTAGAGAAGGGGAACGGCTTCTTCAGATCTATCCTGAGACATGTCAGCTGCAAACGTGCTGTGACCTTGGTGTTTTCCAGGAAAACAAGCAGGTGTAATTAAGCATCAAGAGGACACCCTAGTGCCCCACAGCAACATGCAGATTCCCCTGTGTGTCCCCAAATTCCCAAATAGCCTGCATCAAGTTTCTTTCCTCCCACTCTGCAAACAACACTTTGGAAAATGGCAGATTTTTCTTGAGAATTTGTTGTTCTGCTTGTTCTCAGCTTGAAGTGACAATTCCTTGAGTGAAGAGCCTGTGGCTGCCATGAAAACAAGGAAACAGAAAGAATATGCACTTGGTGACAAAAAATAAGGGCTGGTGAAGCCTCTGTGAAACTGGCGTGTCCCTGTCTCATACCCTTCAAAGCTCCCACACCCACACACCCAAAAGGTCCAGTTTCAGCACCTGACCTAGTCCACAAGGCCCTTCCTAGCCTGCTCCTGCCTACCTCTCTAGCATAACTCATCATCCCCGAGCCTTTACTCCACATTCCAGAAACACTCGGCTGCTTCCCAAGCACACGGAGTTTGTTCTGATCCCTGGACCTCTGCTCATCCAGCCCTTTTTGACATTCCTCCATCCTTCTGACTTCTCCCTTCTCCCCCACTGGGTCTTGGTGGGGCCACACCCCATGTGATTGACATTTTTGTCTTTGCAGTATCGTATCAGTCCAACTATTAGAAAGATCCATTCCATCCTAAAACTCTTCAGCTTCCCTTCCAAGTTCAGAAGCCCCATGAAGTGTCCGAAGGGTTGACTCTTCCCCGTAGGTCCTACACTCCAGGGTCACTTCATAGAACCCTGGTTTCCATGTCCCCTGGTCTGAGGGGGTGCTTCTCCTGGGAGAAGCTACTAACATCCTGCTTCAGCCTCTGCTCCTTTTTCCCCACAACCACAATGGCCAAGAAAAGCCCCTTTACTTTTGGTCTCTTGAGGAACCTTCAGTGTGTGCATCTCTCTCCTCCACCCGAGGAAATCTGGAGCTCTTACAGCCCTGCGGGGTCGGTTGGTCATGGCAAAACTAGGGTGTGGCTAAAAGGCAGAACTCAAAAGAGCCAAGGCCTGGCTAAGTGTTGCAAAGAAGTAAACATAAGTGGGCAGGACAGACCCAGACAATTCCCTGGACTGAGTCAAAATCCAAGAGTTACATTCTGTTCATATGATGGTCACGTAAGTCATCTGAGAAGCATTTGTTTAAAAATTCTTTGGCATAACTCTTTACCCAATTATAGAATCCCAGGTGCTAGGACTTGTGCAAGATCTTCAATCCACCCACCTTTTTCAAATGGTGTGGCCAAGGCCAGTGGGGGGAAATCAAGGAACTTGAGTTACTTCACTAGGGCCAAACCTTCCATTCCCCAGCCCCACCCACAGCTGCCTCCTGCAGGGATCTGGCCTCCATTCACAGGCCCCTAAATTACACACAGGGAAGGAATCTCTGCTCCTGCCGTGAGGTCTGAGAGCAGCTGTACATCTCCCAACGGGGGCTGCTAGAGCAACACAATTAGCAAGGCTGCCTGACAAGGGCAACAGCAACATGTTCCTCTCCAAAGTGACTAAGTGACTGCACACAGGCGTCATGTTGTCTGAAGGTCCTTGTCCCCATTCTTTCTTCATCCTCTGGCCCATTTCCCAGTTCTAGGGATCCTCCCTGTGCCATTGCCTAGTAGAACCTCTCTTATAAGTAGAATTATCTTTAGGATTAAAAGTCAAGTAGGGACAGCAGTTCTGGAACTTTCATCGTTCAACACACATTTCAGACTTACTTCCCTTTTCATGGAGCTATCTCCCAACCTTGGGTTCTTGAGCCTCACAATATCTTCCTAGGCACCCAGAAATGTTTTTAAGATTGTATGTTTATAGAGTAGTTTTATGCTCATGGCAAAGTGGAGAGGAAACTACAAAGATTTGCCCCCACACATGCACAGACTCCCACATTATCAATAGCCCCACCAGAGTGATATAAGGATGAGCCTACACTGACTCTTCATTATCACTCAAAGTCCATAGTTTACATTGGGGTTCACTCTTGGAGTTTTACATTCTATGCATTTAGATACATGTATAATGACCTTTATCCATCATTATGGTACCATAAAAAGTATTTTCACTTCCCCCAAAACCCTCTGTGTTTTGCCTGTTCATCCCTCCCCATAATCCTTGGCACCTCTGATCCTTTTACTGTCTCCACAGTTTTGCCTTTTCCAGAATGGCATGTAGTTGGATTCATATAGTATGTAAACCTTTTCAGATTGGCTTCTTTTACTTAGTAAAATGTAAGCTTCTTCCATGTCTTCCCATGGCTTAATAGCTTATTTATTTTAGTGCTGAATAATATTCCATTTTGGGGGATGTTCCACAGCTTACTTATCTACTCACCTACTAAAATGCATCTTGGTTGCTTTCAAGTTTTAGCAATTATGACTAAAGTGCTATAAACATCCTTGTGCAGGTTTTTGTGTCAACATAAGTTTCCAATTCTTTGGGGGTAAATACCAAGGAATGAGATTTCTGGCTCATAAGAGTACATTTAGTTTTATTTAAAAAAAAAAGCCCTGCCAAACTGTCTTCCAAATTGGCTGTACCATTTTACATTCCCACCAGGAATTAATGAAAGTTCCTGTTGCTCCACATCCTCATCATTTGGTGTTGTCAGTGTTCTAGACTGGCCATTCTAATAGATGTATAGTAGTGATACCTTGTTGTTTGAATTTGCATTTCCCTGATGACATGTGGAGTGGGGCATCTTTCCATATGCTTAGATGCCTCCAGTACATCTTGGTGAGGTGTCTTTGGCTCATTTTTAATCAGGTTGTTTGTTTTCTCATTGGGGAGTTTTAATAGTTCTTTGTGTATTTTGGATAACAGTCCTTTATCAAATGTGCCTTTTCAACCCAGAACTTTTGATTTTATAGTTCAGAGACAATAGGAACATGTAAGATACTTGGTATAGACCAGAGATTTACAACTCAAATTTGTTATCCCCAAAGAAATGGACCTGAATTAGGTGGAATCCCAGAGAGGAGCTGACCATCACCAATGGTACAGCCAATATGATGAGTGACTTGTACTGATTATCAAAAGACAGCCCATTCTTGGGAGACATCACTGAGACTTTAGACATCAAACACATGCAGTTTCCAGGTGCCTACTGAGTAAGCACTATGTTCAAGGTACGAAATCTAAAAGTGTTTGGCCAGAGTAACCATAGGCACAGCCACCCTTGGTAGGAGCAGCTGTTATGTTTAATATCATTGAGTACCTGTGCTTTGTGTGAAATATCTCATTTTTATCTTCAAAATAATCTTATGAGGTAACATGATTGTGGTAGGCAGAATAATGGTCTCCCCAAAGGTATGTACAACCTAAACTCTGGAACCTATGAATCTGTTACCTTACATGGCAAAAAGGACTTTTCAGATGTGATTAATTATGCTATACATGTATGAGGACCTCCTGTACATATGATGGAATATTATTATTCAACCACAGAAAGGAATAAACTACTGATACATGAGATAACATGGATGAACCTAGAAAACGTGCTAACCGAAACAAGCTAAGCACAAAAAGTTCTACATTGTATGATTCCATTTATACCAAACTAGAGGCCCAGTGCAGGAAATTCATGCACGGGTAGGGTCATTAGAGGCTGCCGGCTGCTGGCTGAGGCCCTCCTTCATTCTGTGACATCCTCTGGTGGTCAGTGCACGTCATAGTGAGCAATCCCAGTCGGTCGAACCCCTAGACACTGCATATTGGGCTTTTATATATAGAGATAGCCAGAACAGGCAAATCCAGACGCAGAAATTAGATTGGTGGTTGCCGGGCTGGGGTGGGGGAAGGGAGACAGTGGAGAATCCCTGCTTAAGGGTACAGGGCTTCCTTATTACCATGTTTCTCTTTTATTAGTGTAGATAGCCAGAACAGGCAAATCCAGAGAGGCAGAAATTAGATTGGTGGTTGCTGGACTGGGGTGGGGGAAGGGAGACAGTGGGGAATCCCTGCTTAAAGGTACAGGGCTTCCTTTGAGGTGATGAACATGTTTTGGAACTAAATAGAGGTGGTAATTGCAAACGCTGTGAAGATATTAAATGCCACTAAGTTTTTCACTTTAAAATGACTAATTTTACATGATGTGAATTTTGCCTCAATAAAAATAAGTAAAATAAAGAACTGCAAAAACATTATCAAAGAGGGCTTTCTAGAATATGTAGAACTTAACTGGGGCCTTGAATGATGGCTAGGATTAGGCAGGCTAGGAGAAGATGCCAGAGAGAGTGAGAGCGAGAGCAAGAGCAAGAGAGAGAGAGAGAGAGAGAGAGAGAGAGAGGAATTTCCATTTAATTCCACACAACTGACATTTTTGCGGTTCTGCACGTTTCTGTACCTTCTGCCCCAGGCTCACCTCACTTAACCCCCAGCACTCAGAGATTCTGCAGGAATCACCAAGGGCACTCCACATATTTGCAGATGCTTTTATATAAATGGTGTGAAGAAGAATACTTAGTGAAGAGCAATGTGCTAATATCAGAAAAACTAGGGCAAGTTCCAAATGACTGCAATCAGTGCAGGGCTTGTGGTCAGGAGAGCTGGATGCCTGGGCATCACTTTGGCCTGTCCCCAGACCCGGAGGCACACCCAGCTCTGACATGCAGCCCACCCACCAGGTCCTGTTTGGCCCTTCCCCCCCACACACCCAGAATTCTTGTCAAGGGCAAAGTCAGGGGTCTCAGCAAAACTGCAGGGATCTAGGGAGGGCTATCCTCGATGAGAATATTAAAAATCCCAGCTTTTCTTAGTCATCAATCTCAGCTTCTAGGGCAAAGAAAATGCAATGGCTTCTCTGAAGGCAGAAGGTGGGACCTGGTGCTGGGCTGGATCCCCCTCTCTTCAGGAAGCAGATCAAGGGTCCCAGGGTAAGCAAGGCTCGCTTTCACTGCCTGCCTATCTAGGGAGGGATTTCAGGAGCAGCTTTGAGGAATTCAAGGAACAACCCATGTGTAAACCCAGTTTTCTGACTCTGAGCTCCAAGTTACTTCTGGGGAAGCTTCCAGATGCTGTCTTCAGTCACACCAGGGTCCTCTGGCTCTCCCCCCAGCTACCAGTCACAGTGGGGTGGGAGGCTGGGTGGGGAGCAGTAATGAGATACATTCTGTTCTGTTTACAAATTGCTTTCAGGCCTGTGGAGAGAGGTACTTCTAAATGTGAAGTGTTTTTGCCACATAAGGAAGGACATTTGTGACGGATAGCTTTCCCTGAAACCTACCAAGGCTCAAGGCAAAGCCACTGCCCCTGCCCAAGTCCCTCATTCCTCCTGCAGAAGCAGAGAGACTGGCAATATATTCCACTTCTTCTCCAGGGAAATGCATCGTGCCATCTGAGCCCAGAGAGCTCTCTGAATTCCTTCAACTCCCCTACTCACAGACAGCCTATTTTCTTTTACAGGTTCGCCTTTCATCTGGAACTACCACCCAAATTCATCCAAAGGGTAGAGTTTGTCTTCTTCATCCTAAACTCTCATTGAACGTGTCATGGTGCCTGCACCTCAATATGCTGGCTGACCAAATGTTGAGCATTTATATTCTTGTTTCTGTTCAACAATACCACAGGTCTTCATGGCCTTGAGATTTATTCAGACCATGTTAAAATTGTTAAGATTTATTGCATGCCTATTGTTTGCTAAGCACGGTGCTTTGTGCTTTATATACACTTGCTCTAAACATTATAAAGACCCTGCAAAGCAAGTATTGTATCCTCAGAGGACAGTTCATGACACTGCCACCTGCCATTCTCTGTCAAGCCATGCCAACGAGTTCTCACTCATACCCTCCTACCACTCAACCAAAATTGCATTTTCTGATGTTGCCTACAACCTCCATGTTTCCAGATCCTATAGCTACTCTTTGGAGCTCAGCTTCATGGACTTAAGCAGCATGTGGCCAGGTTGACCACACCTCCATCGAAAAACATTCTACTCTTTGCTTTCTGAGAATCACACTCCTGCTTTCCTCAGATCTCCTGCCTCCTCTGGCTCCTCTGGCTCAAGCTCTCCAGGGACTACCGAAAGAAGTTCTGGGGCCAGGTTGCTGGGTTCTACCCTGAGCTCCTCCACCTATTAACTATGATCTTGAGCAAAATATTGAATCACTTGTGACTCAGTTTACTGAATAGGGCTGATGTGAAAATAAAGGAATAGATACAAGCAGCACACTTAGAACCATACCTAGCGCATAGTAAGACCTCAATAAATGCTAGCTCCTTGTATTATCACTGTGCTAATCCATCATTGCACCATCTCTAAATTTTGAAGTTCCACAGAGCCGATCCAGGTCCTGTATCCACCTCGCTCTCACCTAAGGCCGCCTCATTCACCTCCATGATTTTCAATGTCACCTATAGGTTGGCATCGTCACATTCCTATCTCCGACCCAGATCTCATTTAAGCTCCAGATTCATTTATCCAATCGCCCACTTGACACATCCATTTGGATGTCTCGCCAGCATCTCAATTGACATGTCTAAGGGTGAAAACTCCCCTTCCGCTTGTCTCTCCTCAGTCTTCTTTATCACAGACAATGGTGCCATCATCCCTTCGTGACTTAAGGAAGAAACCGGGGAATCATCCTTGACATGTCTCTTTCCCTCGCCTCCCACACTGAATGCATTACCGCCTCCAAAATATATCTTAACTCCATTCCCTTTCCTACATTTCAGCTGCCACCACCCAACTCCCAGTTGCAGGCCCCCTTTTTATCTCTGCCATCCCTACATTCCTCTTCTTACATGTAACAATGAAAAGGCTATTGGGGGTGGTGATGTCCTTTTAATGCTGTCTTGATATAAATCAAACCATGAAGTTAATTTCTGCTTAATACCTCCCAATTGCTCCCATGGTCCATGGAAGAAAATCAAAGTGGCCCTCAAGGCCCCTCAGTATCTGGCCCCTCAGACCTGTCCAGCCTCATTTTGCCACTCTCCTCCTGGCTGACTCTAGTCCTGTGACCTCCTGCCCCAGGGCTTCCGCAGGCTGCTCCTCCTGACTCTTTCTGTGCCCTGACTGCCTTGGCAATCTGGGGGAGCCTATGGAGCTCTGCTCAGAATGTTCTTTAATGTACAAAATAAAATGCATAGGATCACAAAGGGAACCAAATATATCAAAGTACACATTAGCAAAATATTATTTTAAAACACATTTGTTGTTCACCACTGTGGTGAGGGATTCAGAAAGTGGGGGAAGCTGTGCAAATGGGGTTGGGAAGAACATATATGGGAAATCTTTGTAGCCTCTGCTCAATTTTTCTGTGAACCTAAAGCTTCTCTTAAAAATGTATTTTAAAATACACTTGTGATATAGTAATAATATATGTGCTTTTTAAATGAAGGTATTAACTTCCCAGCAGATGTGGCTCAGTGGTTGAGCATCAACCTATGAACTGGGTCAGGGCACATGCCCAGGTTGTGGGCTCGATCCCCAGTGTGGGACATGCAGGGGGCAGCCAATCAATTATTCTCTCTCATCATTGATATTTCTATCTCTCCCTTTCTCTCCCTTCCTCTTTCTGAAATCAATAAAAACATATATTTTTAAAAATAAAATAAATAAATGAAAATATTAACTTACAGGATTCAGCAATGGATCTAGTAACTGCCATAATTTATTTATTTATTTATTCATTCATTCATTTATTTATTTATTTATTCATTTATTTTAGAAAGAGAAAGAAATAGAGAGATACAAACATTGATGAGAGAGAAACATTGATCAGCTGCCACCTGCACACCGTGTACTGGGGATTGAGCCCACAACTTGGGCATATGCCCTGACCTAAATTGAACCAGTGACCTCTTGGTTCATGAGTCAATGCTCAACCACTGAGCCACACCAGCTGGACTAGTCACTACCATAATTTCAATGTGACATGGAAACAGCTACAATTTCCAGTGGTGACAAAGTCACACACAGGCACCTACTTGAAATAAGGTTAAATTCCCCTCCAGTTAAGAGCCTTGTGGTCAAAAACACTCTCTCCCCTATTTTTTCACTGAGTAACTCTTACCCTTCAGCTCCAGAACATCCTCCCTCAACCCCCCAAACTGAGGATCCCCCATTTTTGCATCTCAAATTTTATTTCAAATTACAATCACATATGTGTTTGTTTGCATGTTTATTGTCTATGTCACTAGACTGAAAGCTCTAAGAGGCTGAAACAATGCCTACTCTGTTCAGTGACTAAGACATTGAAGGGCTGGATTCAATGAATGAATGGTTGGATGGATGGACGGATGGCCCATAAATGATAGGCAATGGAGCATGGCTATCATAAGCCCATCTAATTCCAAAGATTTTGTTCTTACCCTGTGTCACATTGAATGAAATGAGATTATTTATTCCTCACATACATGTACCTTCTTTAACCATCTTCCACTGATCTCTCTGCTCAACAGAAAAGTTATCCATATCATAATAATAAAAGGCCAAGAGGCATCATGACCAAAATGACCAAATGACCGGTCACCATGAGGTGCATGGAGCATCGCTCGGGCCTACGCCCCACAGGGCGCCTCCTCACCCAGCGGGAGGTGGGAGGCAGGGCACCTCCTCACGTGATTTCAATTGCGCGCTGGGCCTCTAGTAATTTTATAAAGTTGGCTTTCAGAGAGGTTACATTTACCAAAAATATTTGCATGTCCAATGGTAGTATATGCTGGAAAAAGGTAAAAAATTGGGTTCACATTTTCCATTTATTTTTATGAAAATTTTTGTGTTTTAAGATCCATTCAGGAGCTAAGAAATAAAAAAACAATGATATGATGATGGTGATGATGATAAACATTTATTGAGTGCTCTACAGACTTTTTATTTACTAGTATTAGTTCATTTACTCTTTACTATATCCTTACTTAGTTTAGAAAAGTAAGGCATAAAGAGATGATAAATTCAAGCAAAAAGCTATACTGTTCCCCCTTCCAACATCATATATACCTATTTTAAATTTTTTTCCACCCACCCCAAGACCCAGAGATTTGCTAACAGAGAATCTTAATACAAATCAATTTTCAAAGGGGTGACACCTTAACCTATTCACCTCAGTTAATACACTAACCAGGATTCATCTTTATCAAATCAACTGGTCTTTCACCTTTGGGATCAAAAACAATGATGTCAAGTTCAAAGTTCAAGACTGCCTGAGGGACAAGGGTGATCACAATTGGGAGCCTAGCGCGACAGGCACAGAAGTGGAGGGAAAAGTGGGGGAAGGACTCAGAGGAGATCAGAATATACTCCCCAAATATACCACTCTGGCATAAGGATGGTTTTGAGCTGAAAGCAACTGAGAAAAAGCAGACACAAGATGAGCTCTCTGCAGCTCCCCATCTGCCTGAAAAGAGATTATAAATTCCCCTTGGGAAGGTACACCCCCGCCTTCTATCCACTTCCCAAACTAGGAAGGGGACGACAACCTTATCACAGAGACAAGATGGCACCGAGAATCTACACAAACAAACCTTACTAAGTAGTCCTTCTCAAACAATAGTTTCCCCATATAGTTGCCTTCCTACAATTTGCTGCTCCTAGAAGCTCAAAGTCCCTTTCTTTTGTCTTGTCACTTCTCTTTAAATGTATCCTTTTTTAAAAACCAAATGGTATAAAAGCCTCCAAGCCTAGCTGTTTCTTTAGGGGTTTTCTCTTCTTCAAAGAAAACTTCCTGTGTCACATAAAACTTTTAACATCAAATACATTTGTATGTCTTTTCTCCCGCTAATCTGCCTGCTGTCAGTGTTTTGTTTTGTGTTTTTCTGCAGACACAGCTGGAGAATATAAGCGAATAATAGAAGAAAAATGTTCTCCCCTACTGATGATAGAGGAGGGTACCAAATTCAAGCTTAGAAGAGCCAGGCCTTAAAAACACTCCTTGGTTGGGTTGGGTTAAAATTAGAGTTTAAATTAACAGTGGCAAGAGTTCCTTACAGTTAACATTTGGGCCAAAGTAAGGTAAGGGTTAGGATCGGGCTACAGGTTAGGATGAGAACCTTGTTTTGAGTGAAGCTTGCTTGGTGTGTGCGATAGGGGCGGAACTTCTACCAAGACCTTAGGGTTAGCTTAGGTATTAGAAGCTGTTGACATCTGGCTTAGTTAAAAACATTAAGATATTAGAGCTATTGTCAGAGTCCAAGTCTGCATTAGGAAAACAGTTTGGAGGTTTGATTAAAAGTAGTATTTAGATCTGAATTTATAGCTCAGAGAACATTACTCCTTAGGTTACTGACGACCCTGGGGTAAGGATTTGTGGTCGGCCTAGGTTTGGGGTAGAGAGGTGAGATAGCGTTGTGAGTGTTGGCAAGGTGTAGATGAGAGTCTGAGATGGCATCAGGTGTAGAGGATCCCACAAACCTACAAGGCATCTGGTAGACACACTACCGCCCAGAGAACTTCACCCCTGAACCCCTTGTGTTACTTGTGGCCATGCACAAGGGACCCTCCAGGTGTCAGACCTTTCCCCACCTTAGAGTCACTACAGAGCCAGCCTTTCCATCCTGGATAGCAACCCCATGTCCCTCAGAGAAAGGGAGGGGTGCTTAATCCCTGGCTAAACCAGCCTATCAGGCTTCAGTAAGTAGAGAAAGGATTGATTGTTTTATTGATAAAGATAAGAAATCACTCTAATAACTTCAAACCCACGTCTGGCCTGAAGGGTATCTATCTATGAGTTTGCTCCTCTGTGCCCCACAATACCGACTCTCCTACACTGCGGCCCCAGCCCCAAACAACCCTAGCTGTTCCTCATTCAAGACCCTCTTCCCAAACAGCTGGTCCTAAAGATGAAAAACGGTGCCTCGCCCTAGCTGGTTTGGCTCAGTGGATACAGCGTCAGCCTGCGGACTGAGGGGTCCCAGGTTCGATTCCAGTCAAGGGCATGTACCATGGTTGTGGGCACATCCCCAGTGGGAGGGGTGGAGGAGGCAGCTGATCAATGTTTCTCTCTCATCTGATGTTTCTAACTCTCTATCCCTCTCCCTTCCTCTCTGTAAAAAATCAATGAAATATATTTTTGAAAAAACTGTGCCTCTGGGGAGTTTTCAGGACAAAAATTGGTGAGCACTGAGTCCCAATGCAAAGGAGCCAAGAGCAGTTCAGAGTAATGGGAGATGTTCAGGATCCCACCCAACACCACAACCCTCAACTCCCATGGTGGTGGTGGGCATTGCCCAGAGGAGACACCAGAACTTTGTAAGTAGAACCCAAACACAGAGTTTGATCAGGTTAACTTAGCTTGGGCAGATGCCAGGATTCATTTCAGTGGTCAGTACAGGAAGAGTAAGGAAAAATGGCCCCACATTAAGAAGGGACAGTACAGCTCAGCTCCACAACAGGGACCCGGCTTTTTTTAGGAGACCTCAAGCTTGCAGAGGGTCTTCCCCACTCCTTCCCGGAACAACGGGAGCTGATGTGCACAACAAGTACCCACATTCTTTCCATAAAACTTTCCTCCACACATATAAAAAGGCAATCATAAAAGAAATCACCCTTTTCCATTGGAAAAATGATAAGTCGAGGTCCATTCCTCACCAAAACCAGTGCAAAAAGTAAGAGAAAGGGCACAGGGAGGTGGGTTCTACCCCAGATAATGCCACTCACAGTGACGCCTTGGGAAACTGGCTCGGCATCTGTGAAATGGGGCCAGCTGTGCCAGTCCACCTCACAGGGTTACCGTAGCCAGGGCTCCCACGAGCACATCTGTTCCCCTCAGCTCTCTTGTGTGAGCTTCTGGAAGAGCCATGCCCTGGGAAAGGCAGCGGGTGCGAATCTGAGTCTGCAGTCGCCCCTAGCCCTGCAGTACCGGCCCGGAGGTGGGCTCCTCGGGCAGGGGTCCTATGTCACTGACCTCCCCGTCACCACAAGCTCTCACCACGCAGCCTGTGTGTGTTCTTTCCTAATTTGGGGCCGTTCCTCCTTGTTGTTCTTACACTGATGACTGAAATTAATGCCTGGTATTTCCCAACAGCTAAATCATTATAATCAAACTCTGCAGCTGCCAGATCTGCTGACTCAAACCCCCTATGTATTCATATGATATTTGCTGGGTAATTACAGAACAGAGGTAATTATATTCATGACTCCATTACTTTCATAATTCCAGAGACCCAGAAATCACTTTAAAAAAAAAAGAAAGAAAGAAAAAGAAAAGAAAATCCTGACAGGACCAAGAGAAGAAATTCCTTCAGTAATGACCCTAATCCATCTCTTATCCTGTTTGTCCCTTCACATCATACTTTCTTCAAAACCATCTCCCATATCCAAAGAACCCCAAAACATTAATTTGAAAGAACACATGCACCCCTATGTTAATCGCAGTGTTTTTTATAATAACCAAGATATGGAAGCAACCTAAGTTCCCATCAATAGACAAGTGCATAAAGAAGTTGTAGTACATACATACAATAGAATATTACTTAGGCATAAAAAATAATGAAAATCTTCCCATTCAAGACAGTATGGAGGGACCTAGAGGCTATCATGCAAAGTGAAATAACTGAGAAAGTTATTTCTCAACTGAGAAAGACAAATACCACATGATTCCACTTATTTGTGGAATCTAAACAACAAAATAAATGAACAAACAAAACAGAAACAGACTTATAGATGCAGAGAACAGACTGATGGTTGCCAGATGGGAGGGGGGTTGAGGGACTAGGTGAAAAAGGTGAAGGGATTAAGAAGTACAGATTGGTAGTCACTAAGTAATGATGGGGATGTAAAGTGCAGCATAGGGAGTATAGTCAGTAATATTGTAATAATATATGATTCCAAGGGGGTTACTAGAATTATCAGAGGATCACTCATAAGTTATATAAATGTTTAAGCACTATGCTATACACCTGAAAGTAACATAAAATAATATTGAATATCAACTGTAATTGCAAAAAAAGTAGCTTCTGAGCTCCTCGATGAAGGCAGAAAACAGGGAGATGAAACACAGACTAAAATGTAATGCTTAGTTACCCTTTGGGTTGCCTAAATCAATGTGCATTAGTTATAGTATGACTCACTATTGTACTAGTTAAGCCCTAAATGTCCATGAGTTTTCAAGGGCTTAACACAATGCAAATTTATTTTCTATTCATGTCACAGTCCAATTCAGGTGCTTCTTGTCAGGCACCTGTCATGTGATCACCCAGAAACCCAGGCTCCTTCTATCTTGTGGCTCTGCCCACTTTAAATACTCAAAGATTTCTCTAATCAGCTGACAGGTGAGGAAAGACTTTTTCAATACTTTGACTCAGACATGACACTCATTGATTCTGCTCACCTTCCTATTGGCAGCAGCTTGTCACAAGGCACCACCTAAATGCAAGAGTCCTGGTGAATATAACCCTCAAGGGACAGCCACTCCCAGCAACAGATCTATGCTATGGCGGGGCACCCATACTCTTGGTGGTTAGCTGACCACTTCTGCCAATGATGTCATACTAGCAGTCCCTGAGTGAGCATCCAAGGTATTTATGAAATGATGAACCACCACATGCTATATGTGTGCAATGCAAATTAAAGTGACAAAACAAATAACCCAAAAAGACGACAAAGAAAATTTACTCACTGTCCCCTTCTGTTAATGTAGCATCCAAGAAAGATCCCTTCCCAATTCCCTCCAAATGTAACCCTGTAGTCATTCCTGGGATGGGTAGTTAGTCCCCTTCCATCTCCCACTCCTTTTGTGCATCTGCCACAGACAGTGCTGCCCCTCAAACTTCTCCCATTGGAGATCCTCTTTAGGGATCGCCCACCCCCACCCCCCACCCTTGGGGCCTTGGCTGTCCTTCTCTGCAGCAATGGAGTATGCCCGCAATGGTGAGTGACACCAGCAAGGATTCTTGCCACTGGTCAAAGGGGTGGGCCAAGCGACAACTGAGCCTAATTAAACTGGAGAAGGAAGTTCCACAGATGGCAACTCAGGAGCTGCTCCTGGAGACAGTTGTCCCAGGTTTGGTGGCAGCAAAGGAGGTCCAGTAGCAGAGACCGTGGAGAGCATAGCAGGATGGCTGAGTCTCTGGGTCCTGGAGAGCCACAGTGAGGGCCCTGCAGTTTCACGTAGACCTGGAGGGGCCCCCAGGACTGAGCTGTGGTTGGCAGCATCAGGGAACCTGCCTGCAAGCAGCTGGGGTGGGTAGGGGTGGGGGGCTGAAATGAAGTGAGGACTGGCAATGAGGCCAAACAAAAGAGAATCTCTGGAAGGGTCCATGTGAAGCATCTCATCACGTTGGAAAGTCCACTGCCCAGCAGACAGGTGGCCCCACCCCTGCCTGCAAGCATGTGGCAAACAAAGGAATCCTTTCCTGTTTTTGAAACTCCAACCTAATGGCTACCCTCTAGTTCCCATTCTGAATTTTCTACTTCAGCAGTTTCCTTTTGGTTTGTTCCAGAAAATAAATAGAATTACATTTTACTGGGCTTTTTACACTTGAAAACCTCTTCAACAAAATGCCGTTTTCCCCCAGAACTGCTTTCAGCTGGTCACACACCCATGGAGTAGGGGTCTTCCCACGTGACAGCACCCCCTCAGCTCCGGAGAGGACAGCCGGTGAGCACCTGGCCCAGGAGGAGTCCTCACGTGGGAGAGGGGAAGGCAGGGTGCATTCTGGGATAAGAATAAGCATCTCCCAATTACCAAGCCATCCTCCAAGGTGTGAGGTGACCTTCCCAACTTTCTCACCTGGGAAACCCTTGGGATTTCCAAAACGCTGGGGGAAACTTTTTGTGTAGCATCACAATATTTTTTTTCAAAATGCAATATTTAAAAGAATATATGGATAAGCAATAATAAAGAACAGGTTTAGTTTCCTTGTGTGTTTTTTTAATTCCTCTTCAAGAAGAAGGGAATGGACCTCCCTCCTCTGGAGCCTCGGCGCTTCTGCAGTTACCCGTGTTGTGTCCCATCTCTCCTCCAACCCCAGCCGTGGGAGCCCAGCTGAGAAGGGAAAGGCCCTCAGAAAGCTCCGAGCTCCCAGGTTAGAGGCACCACTGTCTCACCCCCCTCGCCCTTGTCACACCTCCTTCGACAGGTAGCTCGGTGAGTCAGCTCTTCGCCCGTAGCACACAAGGGCAGCTCATCGGGAAGCGGACAGGAACTACCACAGCAGGCAGGTAGGAATATCGGCCCCAGTGAGAGGTGAGCAGGCAGGAGGTCTGAAAGCAGGTGGCAGACGCGCCGAACGCCCAGTGTGCTGAGCGGTCAAGGCCTGAGCAAACAACCTGAGGCTCTGCGAGCACTGGGCGGGCTTGGAGGGGGGGCCGCCTGAATGGACAGAGGACAGTCTGGCAAAATATGACAGGAGTCGGTATTTACATTTGGAGGAAAGGCAAAGGACAGAGGCAAGGGTGGGAGGTCGCTCCTGGAAGGCAATGCATGGATGGCCGGCGGGCCACACGGGCCCTGAGCGATCTAAACAGGAGGGGATGCCCTGACCGGTTTGGCTCAGTGGATAGAGCATCGGCCTGCGGACTGAAGGGTCCCAGGTTCGATTCTGGTCAAGGGCATGTACCTGGGTTGCAGGCACATCCCCAGTAGGAGGTGTGCAGGAGGCAGCTGATTGATGTTTCTCTCTCATTGATGTCTCTAACTCTCTATCCTTCTCCCTTCCTCTCTGTAAGAAAATCAATAAAATATATTTTCAAAATAAATAAAAAAATAAACAGGAGGGGATGTGACCAAGCGGTGCATGTGGAGCATGGGTGTGGGGACCTGTGTGTGTGAATGGGGTAGTGATGGAGGACACAGGCCATGAAGAGACCAAGGGGCACCCCAGGTTCTGAGCAGGAATGGCATCGAGGCAAGGCAGCTGGCTGGCCAGGGGACCAGGGCTGTCAGCTACATCACCACACTACGGCAGAATGGCAGAGCCAGGGGACCCGAGACATCTTCGCATTCCGCTGCCTGTGTTTCACTGGCTGGCTCTGAGACCCGGGTCGGGGTGGGTGGTGGAGGTCCACCCGCCGACAACAGGCCAGTGGTACAGCCAGGGCTGCCTCTGAGACAGCTGGCTCCCAGCCCAGTAATCCTCCTGCCCTGCGCTCTCTCTTGCTCCCTCCCTGCCCCATCCTGCAAGGCTTCCAGCAGCTGCCCTTGCCCTCTATGGGGTCAGCAGGCTCTCCCATTTCTCTGAGCTCACCTGGCGAGTTGGCCTCACCCACTGAGCCTGGGCGGCGGCAGGCAGTGGGGCACCTGCCCGGCCCGCAGGTTGGGGAGGTTTGCGCATCAGGCTTTCAGAGCACTTGGCGATGCAGAGATGAAAGACGTCGGAGGAGAGCAAAGTACAGCCTTTACAGGCTCCATCTTCCTAATTGAGGAAAATGAGGTTATTTCCAAATCCTCTGTGATGCGACGGAAAATGTGCTCCATGGGCTCGCACTTAAGGATTCTCCCCCGCGGCTCCCCGGGGCTGAGACAGAGGCTGTGTGGGGAGCACTCAGCTTCTCCGCTCCGGGTTGGGGCCCTCACAGGGACGCGCCTCAGCCTCAGCGGCCCAGACTGGCTCCTGGTGCCTGGGCCCCGGGAAGGACCGCCCGACAGACTTCAAAGCTGGGCACCTCCATGCGACGCGGAGTCCTCCTCCTCTGCTCTGAGTAATTGGAACAAAACGACCCAGGTAGTCTGGCTGTAACATCAAAGCCGCGGATAATAACCTCACAGATGAATTCAAGAGTGAATGCATGCACAGCCACTGCTCAAGTCTGAAGTGTGCCGGGATTTTTTTTTTTTCAGCTTCAGAACTGAGCAAGAAGAAAAAGGAAAATCACCGGCCCCCGTTTTCTTTGTTAAGCAGCTGCCTCCCCTGTCAGGCCGCAGCCTTTAGGTGACCAGAAGTCTGGTTCAGGAACAATGGTGAGGACTGGGGTCAGGGAAGAGCTCCCTGAGGGTCGGGCACCGTGATTGACATGTCTCTGCACGAATGAAAACCCTGGCCCACCTGCAGGTGCGTGGAGACACTGGGTGAGGCACAGAGGGGTGCTGACCACTGAACAGAACCTCTGTGATGGTTCGCCCGTCACGGTCATAGTGCAGGGGCTGGTCATCCTCTGTCACCTGCCAGGAATGGCTCCCTTTAGTGAGGCTAGAAGACTAGATGTGAGTATATATTTATAAATAATAGAGCTCCCAAAGCAAGGAATCCAAATTGGCTAACAAGCTAATACATAAACAAACAAACAAAAGCCTTCAATGGCCAGCAGCTGAAGTGTTGGGACATTCCTGAAACAAGTAACAGAACCCCGTTCTGGGAGGGATCTCAGAGGTCGCAGTCAATGGGACCCAAGCACATGATTGTGGTACCCACCATGGCTAGGAGGTGTCTGCAAATAGCACCTGTGAGATAACAGAAAGTAGACATTGGTCTCTGCCCCACTTCCTGGCACAGAGCTCCTGAAACCCTTATAATTCCTTAAGTGATAAGAGCACTAGGAGCATCTTTTGCTCTGATCTTTGGTCTGGACTTGTCCTTGACACAGGGCTCCTAAAACCCTTGTAACTTCCTGGGTGATGGAAGCATCTTTTGTTCTAACGAGGCAGCTCTGGGTGTGGTCCTAGAGGAGGGCTGGTCACCAGAAAGACCAAAGCCATGATGAGAAACTTGCAATGTTCAGCCCACCTTCCATTCACTTGAGGAGGGAGAAGGGATGAAAATGGAGTGAAGGATTAATCATGCCTAGTGATGAAGCCTCCATGAAAACCCCCAAAGTGCAGGGTTCAAAGACCTTGGTTTGATGAAGACAAAGACGTGGAGATTTGGGGAGAGTGTGCATCTGAAGAGGACAGGGAAGCTCTGTGCCCTTCCCACATACCTTGCCTATGCATCTCTCCTATTTGGCAATGAATTGATGATCTAATAAGTAAAGCGTTTCTTTCTCTGACTTCTGTGAGCTGCTTGAGTAAGGAGGGGGTCAAGGGAATTCTAATCATAGCCCATCAGTCAGAAGCACGGGGGCAAACCTGGCCTTGAAGCTGGGGTCTGAACTGGGGGCAGGGTCAGTCCTGCAGTGCTGAGCCCTGAACCTGTGACATCTAATGCTTCTCCAGGTAGATAATGTCAGAACTGAGCTCAACTGCAGGACACAGAGCTGTGCTTGGTTTGGGGGAGAAACCCACATCGGAATTGGATGGAACCAGCATCTTAGCACCATTTGGAGCACAACAGAGGCAAAGCTTTAGAACATGCCCTGCCTCAGAGAGACACCACCTGACACGGGCTGCTCTCCACCCTGCCTGGAGCCATCCACTCAGCTCCACCTGCCTTTCCTCCTGGTCTATCCAAATCCCCTGGGTCTTCTGTTCCTTTTTATCTTAACTCCCGGTCTGCCATTCTTAGACATGGCCTGCTGCCAAAATTTAATTTCAACACCCCCCTTTTTTTTGTATAACCATGACACTGTAGGATTACATGCCCAGTTAATTCAACCCATTTCATAGAAAACAAGGGGGCTGAGAATATAACGGCTCTCTTCAGTAAGGGAACATATGGAGGGGGGAACGTTATTGCCATAACTGATAGGTGCATCCCCTTGAGAAATCGAGGGGCCTTTAGAAACATTATGACCCTCACACCAACTCTGTGAAGCAGCACCCCAGAACCCTGACTCTATGGCTAAGGACACACATGTAGGGTGATCTGCCCAGCTCACATGCTGCAGGGCTACAACCCAGCGCTTCCTAAAACTCACACTCTTCCCCATTCACCTTACAGCCCAGTGGCACCCTTACAGCCTGTTGTAGGTTCATCTCATTGACGATGGCCTGGGCCTCCTTGGAACTGTTGGGACCTCACAGGGTATCTGTGTTGCTCACAGACACCAAAAGGTGTTGAAGTTCTAACTCCCAGGACCTGTGAACATGACCTAATTTGGAACTAGGGTCTTTGGTCAAGTTAAGATGAGATCATTAGGGTGGTCCTAACTCAATATGACTATGTCCTTATGAAAGGAGGAAATGTGGACAGAAAGAGAGTCATGCACACGGGGAGGTGAAGGTGAAGTGGGGATCGAGGTAATGCATCTATGAGCCAAGGATCACCCAAGATGGCCAGTACACCCCAGAAATTAGGAAAGAGACGAGGAGCAGAGCTTCCCTCATTGTCTTCCAAGGAACCAACCCTGCCAACTCCTTGATCCAGAACTGGGAGACTAATTTCTGTTGTGTGTCAGCTGCCCAGTTTGTGGCACCTTGTTAGGGCAGCCCTAGCAAACAAATACACCCCATTGTACTCACTTCAACCTTTTGTTCTCATTGCTTAAGTCTATGCAACAGGCCTGTTGCCCCGGGGCCTGCAGCCCAGGACAGGGCCAGACGAAAAGTGATGGCACAGTGTCCAGTGTCTCTCACTTCCTCCCTTGTACTGAAAATAGGTAAGTGATGGTTTCTGGGGACTCTCACAGTCATTCCAGGCCCCCCCCCCACACACACACACAACCTCCGCAGGCACAAGGCAAATCCAAGGGCCTGGGCCAACCTCAGCACATCGGGCAGAAGGTGGAAAGGCCAAGAGAACCTCCCTTGTTACCTGAGCACCTTTCCTGCCTTCCCTGCTGCTGGGATCACCAGCCTCCTGGGCAAGCACAGCCAGCTCCAGGGCTGGCTCATACCCCTCCCTCCCATAGTCCAAAAGTCATCTCCATGTGCCCTCCCAGCCTCATCAAGGTGGCACACTGCTCCTGGCTGCCAAGACTGACCAGAGCAAAGAGGCTTTGCTTTGATGCTCAATGAAGTTCTAACTCCCAGGACCTGTGAACATGACCTAATTTGGGGACAGGGACCTCCCTGTCCCTTAGCTCTTCAGAGGGTCCCTACTCCTCCCCTGGAAATGTTCACTGCCTCCCACCTGGTTTACAGAAAGTTGCTGTTACTTTTCATCAAAACGTTGCCTTATCTGTGCACCCAAATTTGGAAGATATGTGGGAGTTCCTGTCACTACGTTCTGGTTCTTCTTTTTCACCGAGCAACACAGACACCCTGTGCGGTCCCGACAGTTCCAAGGACGCCCAGGCCATCGTCAATGAGATGAAGAGCAACTGGGACCCAAATGAGACCGTTCGTACAGGCACAAGGTCAGGAGCCCAGGTATCCTTATCAGAACACTCTCCCTTGGTCCAGGGTTCCTCTACCACCTGCTGTGTGTTCTTGCGGGGTCTGGGCAGAGATGGGAGGAGCCTGGTGAGTCCAAACAGCAGGAAATCCCCTTGGACTCAAAGTTATCACTCAGGAAACATCAGGCTGAATGATTTCTACAAAAGCCTCACCTTTATTGTGACCTAGACCAGCGATTTTTAACCTGTGTGCCACAAGAATGTTTAAAACATGCAGTACCTGACTATTTAGTCAGGAGCACCGACCTCTTTTCCCCAGACTGCCAAATAAAAAAAATGACAACAGCCAACACAACAATAGCCATCCAGTGTGAATGAATCAAGATTATACCTGTTTTCTCCTGTGTTCGCCGCAGAATTTTAGTAATTAGTGTATGTGTGCCATGAGATGAAAAAGGTTGAAAATCGCTGACCTAGACGTTCAATTTTAGAATTTTTGCTTCAATTTTGTGACTGATTGTCCATATGATAGCCTTATTGATGGGATTTTGTGTCACTGTTATTTTTGCTATGAAGGGGTGATTTTTTGAAAAGCTTATCAGTTTGGTATGATTGCCTCCTTTGTAAACCAGAAATACTTTTGTTCCTACTAATACATATCTGATTTTATAATTTACTTAACACAAACTCCCGTAGAGCCCACGCCTCTTCCAGGAGGTGACGGCTGATGTTCCATTGCTTTGTGTTCAGTCGGTTCCTGCCTCCTGCCCATGGGGTGGCAACACTCACACATGGGAATTAGAGGAATTAAATGCAGGGACGGATGATGGAAAAGCTCCTCCACTGGATGAAGTATGTGGAGATTTATCAGCATCTCCAGGGCACTCTGAGCCTCCCCAGGTTACCTCTGAAATGCACAGGATTTGGGAGGGATTAGGAGAAACTTGAAAATCTCTAAGACTGCAAGAAAACAATTAATGCCTCAGAAAATAGGACTCCTTAAGGCAGGTTAGGGATGTGCCCATACAGTTTAAACAAGAGGCAGTTGAAGAAAAGAGAATACTGTAAAGGGCCTTTGAGTCCAGCGTGAAATCACCTCATCTCATCTACGTTTTCATTCTTCTAGTATTAAAATAGATCAATTGCTTCTTCCCCATCAGCCTCCTTCCCCTTCATTTCTACTCCAGGGCCCCATCCCTGCCTTTGTCTATAGAGTGTCCATCAGCTCAGAGAGGTATGTCTTTGATAGGTTCTCCATGGCCCCCTGTTATTGTCAGAGCACCCAAAAAGTGGGAAGGGGAGAATGCAGGGAGCGTAACAGGAAACCAGGTACCAGCCATTCAGCCACATTTCTGCCCAGTGCCCCCAATGTGCCCTGCTACTGTTTAGTGTCCTCTCCATCTTCCCCATCCCCAGCCCTGCAGGCAGGCCTGATGCATCCCTGCTCTCTCCCATCTCCCCACATCATACACCATGTCTGCCCCCATGTAATTACCCCTACCAAGAAGGCTATCTGAACACCCCATCCTGTAAGGTCCAGTTCAAGTCTCTCACTCTGCATAGATCTAGCCTCTTTCCAGTCCACAGGGAGCAACCCTTCCTCTAAGAGCCTGCCCAGGTATGCAAGGCGATTCCCAGAGCATTTAGATTTGTATAGAAATTTATATTTTCATGTGGACATACTTTATCCTCACAACTCAATTATAAGCTTCTGGATGTCCATGTGATGAGTATGTCGTTAATATTCAACAAACATTTATATATGGGAAGGGTGGTGGCCAAGGAATCCCTATTGATTTCTTTTTTCTTATTGTTGATAGTATTACAGATATCTCCCTCCCCCCCCCTTTAC
>NW_005367354.1:3979042-4003598 GCF_000412655.1 Myotis brandtii | reverse complement strand
CACCTCCCCACCCCCAGGTCTTCACTACCCTATTGCCCCTGTCCATGGGCTATGCATATAAGTATATAAGTTCTTTGGTTTATTCCTATTGATTTTGATAATAGAGTAGGGCTGTGGTTGGCAAACTGTGGCTCGAGAGCCACATGTGGCTCTTTGGCCCCTTGAGTGTGGCTCTTCCTAAGCCTTAGGAGTACCCTAATTAAGTTAATAACAATGTACCTACCTATATAGTTTAAGTTTAAAAACTTTGGCTCTCAAAAGAAATTTCAATTGTTGTACTGTTGATATTTGGCTCTGTTGACTAATGAGTTTGCCGACCACTGGAGTAGGGGGACTTGAAATCGGAAGCATGTGGGTAAAACATCAGAATAATCTAACACCTTATTACTCGTGTACTTCCACTTCATCATACTTATCCAGCATTTTGACTGATGTTCCAATATTCCTGAGATGTATATAACACAAGTATACAGGTAAGTACAGTACAAATTATGTTTGCCTATATACTAGGCTCTTGACCAGGTTCTAGGGGCAAAATCGTGGCCCAGGTATCACCCCCACCAACACATCATGGCTCACCTTTATCTGGTATACCTGAAGACACAGGCTGGTCTCACCTGCATTTTCTCCATCATACTTTTCTCAGAGTTGCCCTGAGGCTCTGCCCTTCACTACCTGGGGCTCCATGACCACCATCCATCTCTATATCACTGGTTCTCCACTCCAGCTGGGTTGGCCTCACCCTCAGATGTCACTAGTCTAGGTGGGGCCCAGACATTAGTAGGAAAGCCCCACTTGTTTCTAACATGCAGCCAGTGACCCGCTGGTCAGGGCAGGGAGGCTGAGGAAGCCACTCACACTTCCTTTCATGGCCCTTCCCTTTGTTCTAGACAGGCTGAGGGTGTTGAATAGACTCTACCAAAGACAGGTGGGCAACTACAAGAAAAGATAATGTAGATATCTTTAAATGAGATACAATATGATGTTCCTAAAATTCAAGAGAAATAACAATCTCTTCCCAAGAGATACTCTCACAAGCACTACCCCCCTACTCACAGTTCCTAACCTTGCTTCCCAGTGTCAGGGTGGGACAAGTCCATCTTTTGAAAAAGCAACCCTTAAGGGCTCTTCAGTTTTTGACCCTCCACACACTTTACACCTAGAGGTTGGTCTCAGCCTTTCAGCCAAACCTTCTGTTCAACGGGGCAATCCTGAGACATTATTTTTTCCATGATCTGACTTATTCCATCTAGGATAACCCCACACCAGGGTGGTGGCTCTCCATGGTCACTTCTTCTGGACCCAGAGGAAGCTTTCACACCTCACTGAGATAGTCTCAATCCTCACTCAATCTTTCTCTCTCTCTTTCTGTCTCTTTCCAAGAACATATAATAATTCTTAGGTACAGGAGACAACACAGTCTAAATCCATAGTAAGAAGAGAAACATTTTCCTACAGGCCACATGATCTAGGAAGATTTTTTTTTCTGACCACCATGAATATTCCTGCGCATCCTCTGCAGAAAGTGACAGGTCTTGTCTTCCGCTTCCAGACTATGCCCAGGGCTCTGCCGATGCATCAGAAATGACTTGCTGAACAAAACCATGTTCCCTCAAGGGTCACACTTATGCACCCAGAGACCCTGAGAGCCATGGTTTATCAACCCTGGCTCCATAGTAGAATCACCTGGGGAGCTTTGAAAAATTATCCACGTCTGGACCTCATCCAGATCAATTAGAAGAGAAGCTCTGGAGAGGAGGCTCAGGCATAGCTGAGAATCACTCTTGCAGGAGCTTTGAAAGTCAAGTTATCCTTACCCTGCAACAGAAATTCCTCACCGTGCAGTTCCCTTCCTGCACTCCATGGACAGAATGGAGGGATATATAAGGTTTATTCCGCCCCCCTCCTTCCCACCCCAACTGAGTAACCCTTTGAGGGAGGGTAAATAGTAGATGTATTTGTTCTCCCCATCATAGGCTGAACTGTGTCCTCCCAAAATTCATGTTGAAGACCTTATCCCAAGAATCTCAGAATGCGACGGTACTGGAGATGGGATCTTTAAAAAGGCAATTACGTTAAAGTGAGGTCATTAGAGCGGATCCGAATCTAATATGACTGGTGGCCTTATAAGAAGAGAATGGAAGTGTGGTTACAGAAACACACAGAGGGAAGACCATGTGAAGCCACAGGGAGAAGAAGGCCATGTACAAGTCAAGGGGAGAGGTCGCAGGAGAAACCATCCCTGACAACACCTTGATCTTGAACTTCCAGTCCCCTGAACTGTAAGAAAATACACTTCTGTTGTTTAAGCCAACCAGTCAGTATGTGGCACTTTGCTATGGTGGCCCCAGCAAACTAGTACAGCCCTTTCCTTCAAGGAGATCTGACCAATGTTTGAGACCCCAAGAAGATTCACAGTGAGTTAACAAGATGCAAACCTAGGTCCTAACCCTGGGAAGCTGGGGAGATTCTTTCCAGAGCTAGAAGCATAGAGATCCCTCTCTTTTTGTCAGGAACACTTCAGTTGGAGTCTGACTAAAGGCAAAAAAAGGGGGGTATGTTTTAAGAGCCCCCAGGTCACGTACATCCCCAGGAGCCTAAGAATGCTAACTCCAGTTCCCTCAGCAACCCAGCTGTTCCTGGCCCTTGATGGGATGGAGAGCTGTGCTCCCTGCCAGTCAGCACCTTCACCAGTGCGGGGACTGCACACATTTTCACAGGCAGGCCTCTCGCTCATAACAGGGGAGCCTGCGTTCCCAGGTGCCTAGGCTTCAAAAGAGTCACCCTGCCCTCCACTCCCCCAGCCAGCCTCCCATTCACATTGGATTCTGGAGCTCCCCGGGTGTGGTGTGAAAGGCATGAATGCTCTCAAAGGAGCCTCTTCATCCCAGAGCCTGCGACTGCGACAAAGAGGGCATCTTCACCTGTGAATTAGCTTGATTTTCCCAGCCGCCTCTGCTGACTTCTCCAGCAGAAGGCCCGGCCTCTATGCAGGTGGTGCCTCTGAGAGCCGGGGCGATGGATGTTCTCTGCTAAGAGGTTTCTCTTTCCCAGGCCAGCGGGGAAACATCCCCTTTCAGTAGGCAACGTGAAAAATGCCCTTCCAGAGCAATGAGCCGTTGGTATAAATGTCTAAATGAACCTTGATTAGAACTATAAAAAAAAGGCTACCTGACATGGAATTGGACCATTCTTCATGCTTAAAGACACGGTTAAAATCCTGTCAATAGCGAAGTTAGAAACCCACGGAGAAAGGCAAACATTTTATCTGCAAGTTGCATTTTATTGCCTGGTAAGATGAGATCACATCAACCTCTGTCCTTTTCAAAGATGAAAAATGGAAAGTTGCCCAAGTACCCCAATGCCACTCAATGTTTCCCTCTCAGATTTACTGAAATTCCCTAATGCAAGAGTCACTCTAAAGAGATCATTCCACAGACTTGCTCCAAGCAGGATGGAGAGATGAACTCAAGTCCCCCACACCCGTGAGGTGGCTCCATTCCCATTTCCTTCTCTAATCCTAATGTTCACAGCACTGTTTATTATCAACCAGTTTATAGATCTCTGGTTAATATTTGCTCAGGGCTTATGTTGATTTCTCAATACATGCAATTTTCTGGTCTCATCTTTATCTTTAAGGATTAGATTGGATCGAGCCGCCTTGTAGTAATTTAGTTTTTATCTTATGCCTTACAGTTTTATGTTCTTGTAATAGCACTTGCTTTTCCCTTTTTTATTTAATTAAATATATCTTATTTCACAACTACAGCATTTTTGTTTCGCGCTTATTTATTTAACAGCTGGCAGGGTGCTGGTGTTTTGTGGAGGGAATCACGCTGGGTATTTTTAGAAATTCAGAAGTTGGGGAGCGCACCAGCTGAGAAGATAGAAGAGGTGTCTCAACTTGGAAGATGAATGCTTAGAGATTAAACTCAGATTGCCTTGGCTGCATGATGGCGCTCCATAGATTAAGTCCTTAAAACGAAAATAAACAAACAACACTAACAAAATATATTGAAAAGTATGCTCAAGAAAGATGTTCCAAGACTCTGTCTTTGCCCTTCTACAGAGCAGCTGGCTCGTTCATCGGCTCTGCAGGAATCCCAGGCACTGCTAATGTCCCAGGGTTGCATTCGCCACAGAAGGTGCTATAGATTTGCAAAGCTTTCCAGCCATCTGTCTCCAGTGCCCAGCTCCACTCAGCAGTCCTACGGACACAAATTTGGATCCATACACGTCGCGTACAGGTGTGCACGTACAGGTGCTTCTGGCAAAAGGATGGTGGTGTATAACTTCCTTCCAATGTGGACAATGATGGATTCAATCGCTAGATCCACAGCCCTGCTCTCAGCCTGCCAACCTCACCAGGCCCCTTCCAAGCTTGAAGCATTGGCAACAGCTTCACCCCACCTTGGAGCTAAGGTGAGTTGAGCAAGGCACGTGGGACACAAAATTTAATGAGATGCTCACTTTCGAGGTCGAGCAAATTTTGCACAATCCTGAGTGATGCCTTCTTAAATTTTGTGTGCTGGGCACCTCGCTTAACCCAGCCTTGTGGTCCATTGTCACACTGCGGGTCCCAGGTAGAAATCACGTGGAGCCATCAGCTAAACATCTGTCCTCCATCCTGGCCAGGAAGCCTCCGTGCCATGCTTCTCCCTGTGAGAAGCACCATCATTCTCTCTGGTTCCCAGCTAACAAACCTCTTGGAAGAGAATATCTTTCCCACTCATCCTCTGGGCCACCAAGTCTTGATATAACACTTCTGTTGTGTTTCCCCTTCTTTCAAGAGCCACCATTTTAAATCAGTCACTCATCACAGTACAGCTGGGTTATTGTACCCATCTTCTAAACAGCTCCATGCCTGCAGGTCTACCCACCTCCAAGCCATTCACTGCACAAGCTGTTTTCAGAGCATAGTCCCTGAAACAGCAGCATCAGCGTCACCTAGAAACTTGATAGTAATGCACATTTGCAGGCTCCATCCCAGAATTACTGAATCAGAAACTCTGGAGGTGGTGTCCAGCAATGAGTTCTAACCTGCCTTCCAGGTGATCCGATGTACACTCATGTTTAAGAATCATGGTTCTATATTACACATATTAAGCTAAAACCCATGCTAGTTTGTAGCTTAAAAAAATCCTTTATTGTTCCCCTTGAGATGAAGATCAAACTCACTAACTAGGTTCTCCAAGAATCATGGTTCTATATTACACATATTAAGCTAAAAATCCATGCTAGTTTGTAACTTAAAAAAATCCTTTATTGTTCCCCTTGAGATGAAAATCAAACTCACTAACTAGGTTCTCAAGGTACCTTGCAACTGATCCCATCCTATGTCACTGGTCACATGGCTCACTGTCCTCTTATTCATACCTCAAGCTCAGCCACGCTGCTCTCCAGACTGACTCCCAGAATGGAACAGCTTTCTCCACAGCTATCTTCTGTTATCCAGAAATAACCATATTATTTTGTTGAAAAGATGCCCACAGCAATGTTCAGAATCCGGGGGATGGATTAACCATGAAGGAGCAGTGAACAAGGTTGGGTGTGGGCAGGAAATTATCACATTCAGCGTGCCTACCACTGGCCAACCCTGTTGTCAATTAATTTCCCTGTGACATCTCATTGAACCCTCACACACACAAAATCCTAAAAGGAATTGATGGAAGCTAAGACGCCAGTATATCTAAGTCCAAAATGAATCTGAAGGAGAGAGACTTTTGGGGATAGAGAGTGGAGTAGGAACAGGTGTGAACAGATGAAAAGTAGGAGGGCATCCATGCTGGCCCATGCCAAGCCCATCCCAAGGGTCAATGTCTTTCTTCAGTGCCCTTTTAGGATCCTAGCATTCAACAACCAATCCAGGGCCCATCCTATAAATGCCTTGATGCATTTCCATCCTTTGCTGACTGTTGTTGAAGCAAGAAAGGCAAAGGGGCCCTTGTCTTAGGCTTTTGATTCAAAGACCAGATGCACCATTTTTGCTGAATCAGGAGAAGCAGAACCGGCTCCACAAAGAACATGGGAGGGGCCAGAACCAGTGTGTGAACACAGTATTTGATGCCAAGTTTCCCAGCCACAGGCCTGACACTCACAAGTCAGCCTGTGACTTGACTAGAAGCAGCACCTCCCTATGCACTGCCAGACCCCAAGGACTGGCCTTGGCTTTGTTGAGTTTGTGCATAAGGAGGTCACTGAGTCAGCCACTCTCTAAGGGCCCATCTGACGTAAATGTCTGAGCAAAGCATTCTGGTCAGGCCAATCCCCTTTCTGCCTCTGGGCTTAATAAAGGGGTCACCTAAAGTTCCAGTAGCAGCAGAGAAGCTGTCATTAAGCCAACTCTTATGTCCCAGCCACTGCCTGGTGCCCAGAGTCTCTGCTGGAGCCCAGCAGGGGCTGTAACTTAAGGCAGTGCGGGGAGGGGGCTGCTTTTGAATTTTCACTCTTGTAGTTTGATGCTTTCAAGAGTGTTTTGCCTTTCAGATTTATTTCGCCAAGTTGCTGTTAATTGTGTTTTCAATTAGTTATGTTTAAAACATCTTGAGATTTGGGCAACTGAAATTGCAGTGCATTGATAATTATTAAACAGAGGTTCTAATCCATTATTTATTAAATACATTTTTAATATTAATGCAGAATCCATTGTCACTGCCACCATGAGTTTGGCCGTTAAAGAAACAGCTGACGAGAGAAAACTGAAGCTGCAGAATTCTGAAGTGAAGGCCTGTGGAGCACAGCTTTCTGGAAGAAGAATCGGCAGCTGCTTCGTTTATGTCTGTTTAATCAAGGCTTTGTTGCCTGAGAGACAGAGTTCCCACATAGTAGGTACTCAGCAAATGTTTATACAGGGGATGGATGGATGAATGAATGAATTTAAGGGGGATTAAACTAGGAAAGACTTTAAGATCTAAGATCCTTTCTGGTTTTTATTTTTTAATATGTTTTTATTGATTTTAGAGAGAGGAAAGGAGAGGAGTAGAGAGATAGAAACATCAGTGAAAAACATCGATCATCTGCCTCCTGCATGCTCCCTACTGGGCATCAAGCCTACAACCTGGTCATGTACCCTGAATGGGAGTTCAACCAGTGACCTATTGGTTCATAGGTCTACACTCAACCACTGAGCCACCCCAGCTGGGCTATAGAATTTTTTAAATCTAATTAAACATAGGGTGAGTCCAAGGTTTCTATTTGGGACAACGAAAGGGATACAATGAGAAAGTAGAGCAGTGGAAGGAAAGGGAATCTTTTTAGAATTCACACCAGTCTTAGACACAACTCAAAACTAATGAATCACTTGATTCATATTACCAAGCACCACCTCTAAATCTTTAGGAATCCAAGTATGCAAAAGTGACATCATGCAATCCCCTCTTAGTCTCACCAAAATCCCTCAGAAGTTTTGAGCCCCAACTCCACCTATCTGCCCCATCTTCTTTTCCAGAATCTTCTTGGCCACTGAAGACTGGAGGCCCTCTGCTTCTCTGAGAACCTTAGCTCCATCAACCTCTGACTTTCTTAGGCTCCGAGCATACATGACCTGGGAACTGTTAACTTGTCCTACTCAACCATACACCCTATACGTTAAACCTGTACAGCCAGGGCTCCTGGAAGGCCACAACCCATCCCCACCCCCACCCACAGATTGCAGCAGGCCCAAGGTAGGGTTGAGCACATGATATTTTGTCTGGTAATTTCTGATTCCCCAGGGACACTATCAGCCCTAGGGGTCCTCCACTCTCCCACTCCTGCTGTGACTCCAGAGTAGTTCAGCTTGGCCAACCCCAGACATAAGCTCTTATTATCTTAGCTCAGGGGTGAAGAACCTTTTTTCTGCCAAGGGCCATTTGGATATTTATAACATCATTGGCAGGCCATACAAAATTATCAACTTAAAAATTAGCCTGCTATATTTGGTCAAACATTTAATTAACTCACCCCTAATGCCTTGGCAAGGCCAGACCAAATTATTTCTTGGGCCTTCTATGGCCCGTGGGCTGGATATTTCCTGCCCCTGATTTAGCTGTTTAGTGAGGACCTGGGTATAACAACCCCTGGTTCATGCAACCTTGCAGGTGAAGAGAAAAGCGAGGGAGAGGAGGAAGGTGAATGAGATTGGTTAGATTCAGTAACCCTCTGCCTTGCCTCTCAGAGACAATCCTGAAAATACTTTAGAATCTTTCAGAGCCAACACCCAACGGATGTAAGACTCCATCCCTGTGCTAGGGAAAGTGCAAATGAGAGGTATGACATTGAAAGGTGAGAAGTGGCCATGCCTCCCTTCAGATAAGGTGTGCCAGGCAGCAGACTCAGAAGGAAGGTCTGCAAGGGCATGAAGCAAGGGCATGAAGATGGTGCCCTGCAGGACAGGGAGCTGCAAGGAGTGAACAAGCCAGGAAGCTGTCTCCATCCTCTCAGGCAAAATCCACCTCTCCTTTTTTAATCTTCTCACATGTTTTTATCTCTCTATTTATTTTTCTACCTGCTTCCCAGATGTAAGCTCCTTAAGGCTATGAACCTGAATTTCTCACCTTTGTACTCTCCACCATGCCTAGCAAAGGGCTTAGCACATTGTACACGGTCAACAAATTGATGTTGAATAAATGAGCAAATAAACCCTATGTTTAAGAAATTTTATTTACTATGAAATAGTTGAGGATTTCATAAATGAGCTTCAATCCCTTCTAATCCATCATCAAGTTGGCAAGAAAATATAGAACAATACAGTGTCAAATACTGCTAAACACTATTACGTGACTTTCTAAATACACTAGACAAACCCAAGGACAACGGAAAGAGCAAAGGAGTGAAGTAGGTACAAACTTGAAGGCCACTGCATGACTGTGTGGTTTTCAATTGTGTCTGCTATTTGGGTCAGTGTCTTCCAGGAGGGACTGAAGGTCCATTAATAACACTTGAATTTTAGGGAAAATCTTTTGAAAGGAAAATGTTGTGCCTTGTGACTATTCTGTGTCCTTGGGGAAAAGAAAACTAGGGAAAGAAAAACTGCAGGCAACCCACTCAGGAAGAATTGGGCTGGGGCCAGGAAGTCCAAATGAGAATGAATTTAGCATCGGTGTTGCTAGAACTAATTATCAGAATGATTCTTGGTACATTTTTTTAAGAGAAGGAGGGAGGAAGGAAGGAACAGTAATCTTCATTAAATTTTCACCAGCCAATAAACAGTTGGCTATTTCTTTTTTTAGCTATTGGATGTACTATCATTTTGCTACTGAGAGAGGTAGGCCACTCTCATAATTGACATAAATCCAATGACTTTTAAATAACAATGACAACATAAATAATAATACATGTAAATAATCTTTAAAATTATATGATCTAAGTTGACCTGCATATTATACTACTATTGTCCCATTCTACAGGTGAGAAAGTGAGGGTCCCAAAGTGGTAGATCTGGGACTCCAATGTATGTCTTCAGGCTTCCCTACTGCTTTTGTCTCCTCTGTGTGGCTTGGGGAACTTTCTAATGGCAGACTCCCTATAGGTCTGGGAAATGGTGGTAGTTCTTATTCCCAAATGAGATCTGTGATGACCAAGGTCCTAACTCACACAGAGAACCAGAGGTATGGATGCCCTCTGGTCTCTGCTGTCCAGCTGGGACTTGAATTCCACAATTAGCATCCTGACATGCCCACTTTTTCCAGGTAGGGGTTCACAGTGGAGTTGACCCCACTTAGAGGCCACAGAGAGGTTTAGTCTGGAGCAGGGCTGCCTTATGGTCCCATCAGCAAATGGTGCATGGTTGGAATCCAAGAATCAGAGAGGAAACACACTTCAGCAATGATTAAACCTGCAAAGAGCAGCTTCAATGGTTTGTTCCTAGATTGCATCTCCAACCCGTGTGACCCCCTGCCCTCTTAGCTTGCTGCTGCACCAGCACAGTCACTGTAAAATGAAGAATGAAGACAGTTAACACACAGGCTTGTTGCGAGTCCTTGCTGCTGCACCAGCACAGTCACTGTAAAATGAAGACAGTTAACACACAGGCTTGTTGCGAGTGTATGCTGGAAAAGAGAGCGTGGACAGCACTTGCTAATGGAGACCACCCTATCTTAGGGAGGCAAGCCTGGAGATTGACACACCCTGCCTCTTCCCTCCTCACAGTTGACCTTGAACCCCAGCTTTCAAGGGAAAAGGAAGGATCCAGGACTCAGTGTTTTACAAGTCAGGGTTCTCCAGAGAAACAGAACCAAGAGGATGGAGAAAGAGAGTTAAGAGAGAAGATTTAGTGTAGGAACTGGCTCACGTGAGAACAAGAGGCTAGGAAGTCCCACAATCTGCCATCTGCAAGCAGCAGAATCAGGAAAGCTGGTGTTATAATTGAGTCTGAGTCTAAAGGCCATAGAATCAGGGGCTCCACTGCCCAAGGGCAGGAGAAGACAGACATCTCAGCTCAGAAAGAGAGAATTCACCCTTCCTCCACATTTTGGAGACACCCACCCCACTGGGTGACACCCTCCCCCATTGGTAACAACAAATCTCTTGACTTGATCTACTGAATCAAATGCTAACCTCTTCCGGAAACACTCACAAACACCCAGAAATAATGTTTTACCAGCTCTCCGGTCATCTCTTAGGCCAGTCAAGTTGATACATAAACTTAACCATCATACTCAGGATGCCCTCCAGCATCAAAGCAAAGTTCCAGCCAGCCTGTGCCACCTGTGGGTGGTCCCTGAAACAGGGAAGCACAGCTGTCTGTTGGTGCTGATGGCATTGTGTTCCACTTCTAATTGTGCCCATCCTGCCCTATTCTGACAATGAAAGTATGTCTTTAATGAAAACCCATCTCTTGTCCCTGGACCATACTAAACATCCTAATTTCTCTTTCCCTCCTCTGCAGTCAGTAACTTCAGTCTGCTGGCAGCTAAATGACCCAGTTAAGACAGCCTGGCTGGGAGCATGGCCGGCCGTAAAGCTCGCCCTGCACTCACCGAGGATGGCCCTCGCAGCCCAGGGCTATTACACGTCGCATTACTTTCTAGTCTGTGCCCAGTTTAAGTTTCTGGGTCGGGAACTCAGGAGGCTGGCGGACTCTGGATCCCCCAAGGGGAGCCAAGATCACTTCAGTGTGACCTTACCTATCACACAGTTCCTCTCCCCCCAGGCCTGCATGAATGAGCTAAAGGTTTATCTTGTTTATCAAAGAAGCAACGCTTTCTCTTTTAGAGAAACACACTGAAATATTTATGGAGGAAATGATGTGATTTATGCAATTTGCTTCAAAATAATATGAGAGTGAGGAGTGTGCCCGGGGTGTGGGTGAAAGGCTGGGCTCGGGCAAGTCTCCACGCAGACTGGGTAACAGTAACATAGGGGGCTCCCTACATGAGTGGGTCTGCCTTTGCATGAGCTCAAAATTCTCCATGAAAAAAATAGCATGATTTCAAATAGCATGCTTGAAAGACTGAAGTAAACAGTTCTGAAAAGGCACATTTTGAAATAAGTAAAATTCCAAGATGCACTTGGTACCTCGCTCACTAACTCAGACCGTTTCTTATTCATTGCTTAACCCTGTTTTTACGTCCAGGGTTTGTCAGAGAACTCCGATTTAATGTAGCCTACATCTGGGTTTCAAAAACAGTCCCTCAGGTCAGCTCCCAAGTTGCCAGCCAGGTTGACATCAAAAGCCTTCTTGGCAGCCGGTCCACAGCCCCTTCGCCCTCAGCCACAAGCAGATGGCTTTCCTTGTGGGCCCATTGAGAGAACGCAATGACCCTACCGTTTGCTCTGTGTCCTTTCCACCTGGCTGGCCTGCACCTCCGGGCTCAGGCCAAAGCAAGAAAGGAGAGAGAGAGAGGTTACAGACGTGTTAGTGACTCACCTGCTCCGGAAAATGTTCTAATCGATGGAAAAACATAGGAATCTTTTTCTCCATTGACCAACACCCATATTTCAATTGCTGTTTGGACCCTGGCACCATATCTCAGGTTCATCAGTTTACCTGGCCACAATGTGCCCAAATGATAGGCCTGCTCCTTAGAGAGGAGGTGCTGCTGCAGCAAGCCCAGCTCCACCGGATCTCAGCCAGGGCCCCACCACCGTGCTCCGCGTTTTTCTCTCTACACCTGGCTAATGGCTGGAGCCCCGCAGATCCCTACCCCACATCTGCACGGTCGCACCTTCTTGTTCTCACTCCAGCACTTCTCAGCCATGAGAATGCCATCTTCGAACTAGATCACCCCATTTCAACAAAGATAACATTTCTAAAATGGGTTCATATACACATTCACTGGGATTTGAGTCTGAGAAATGAGTACTTGGATACGCGTACAAACCACGTTGCCCTGGGCGATCCTGACTACAGTTTCTACCCAATTACACTCAGGATCAGCACCGACAAACCCAGAAGTGACCCTGGAGCGCCAGGAGCTGGGCACAACGCAGAGCAGCTGCAGCGAACACAGGCCTCACTGCTTAGCCCTCTGCCTCCTTGTCTCAGTGCGCAAGAAAGGTGAGACTCAGAAAAGTGTGTGAAGGGGGAACATCACCATCCCAGGGCCTGTGTGCTTCAAACCCAGGGCCCAACAAGGGCGGAGGAGGAGTGTTTCCATCACAGAAAGAGAATAAAGACAGAAGCTGCACCCTCCAGGGACAAAGTCCACTTCCCCTGGTAAACCTCTTCCCTTCCCCCTGGCCTGCTGCCTACTACCTGGGTAATGGATCAAACTATCAGAGGGAGAAGCCAGGACAGAAGACAGAGCTGGAATCGGATAGGATGTGACTGCTGGGCACATGAGGTGCCCTTGCCTTTTTACACCTCATCCAGGAAAGGCAGCCTTCCTGTCCACAGCAGCCTCTGGGAAGATCAAGTTCAGTGACATGCACACACCCTGATTTTCTGGACAGGAAACTGCTACCAGTATTTTTTCCAATCATATTTTTTATACTACATTTCACATCCACCTGGTGCAATGACAGGTTCAGACAAACAAGGAAAAAACACAGCTGGACAATCGCCATCCCATTGAGTCTACCCCTTTGGGGGATCTACTAGTATCCCCAGGATTCAGTCCATTCTAAGTGGGCATCAGCCTTTGTCTTGGATTCTCATTGGCTGCCAGATCTTTAGGATACAAGCCTGGATGACAGTGAGCAAGAGATAATTCGCCTTCCCATAACTCTTGAGTTGCTACCTAGGAAGTGGGTGTATGCTCTTGAGAATCCTGCAATGTGCTTCCACAGCCTCCAAGCCAGAGGAAGCCCTTCATCCCCACCAAAGGAGGAAGCCACTCTCCCCAAGCTAAGCTCCAGGAACCACAGTGAGTACTCCCAGAGCTCTCTCACTGTGTACTGAGCCAACCCACTTTGCAGTAGGCAGCCATTCTCTCCAGACAACTGGGAGCCATTCAAGTCTGTGGGGATGGGGACATGCAACCAATATGTCAGAAATATTTCCTGCGCTTCCTAGACAAGGTGAGGCTGACATTACCACAAGAAAGCCAATGAGTGTATCTGAGTCATACATTTAAATATATTTTATTGATTTTAGAGAGAGGAGGGGAGAGGGAGAGAGAGATAGAAACAGTGATGAGAGAGGAACATTGATCGGCTGCCTCCTGCATGGTCCCTACTGGGGATCGAGCCCACAACCTGGGCTTGTGCCCTGACCGGGAATGGAACCATGACCTCCTGGTTCATGGATCGATGCTCAACCACTGAGCCACACCTGCTGTGCTGAGACACATTTAGACAAGATTATGGCCCCTCTACTCCTAAGAGAACTTGACTTAATGAGGGAGGTTGGATATTTCCTCTAATTTTGTAAAGGTGTGGTGACAGATTCCAAAAATTCATTGTTTTAATGTTTTTTTTTAAAAAAAATACTAAGCATTTAATAAACATTTATCCCATTAATTAACAAATAGAAATAAGGCAATTAGATGCACCTCCTTTGCTTCCCCTCTTTTCTAATGGCCCAAGCCTCTGGATGGAAGATCTGGTTATTATACAATCCTTTTATCTTGGTGACTTTATCTGATGCCAGGATAGGTCCTACTTGTTTCTGAAAACTGTCTCAAGTGTGTTCAGAGGCTACCCCGGAAAGGACCCCCCCTATTCTCAGCCATACTTGCTGGAGGCCCCTCCTATCAAGGGCCTTGCACAGGCATCCTTAAAATAGGATCCTAAGTTCCCGGCGTTGCTAAATTGTTTCCCCTGCACACTCTTCCAACTGAGCCCCTGGCAGCTGCAAAGACAAGCTCGCTGCCTGTTCTCCCCACCTAGTGAACTGGGCTTAATGGAGTACAGACTGCCAGCAGCCTTGTCTACTGTCCTCAGAGAGGAGAACCAGAAGCTGTGCCTCATGGGTGCATTGCTAACTTGGAGAATATGGAAGGGCCCCTAAATTCCTGACATTATTCTCATTATTCTCCCATTTCACCCCAGCTCCATCTAGGCCCTCCACTGCGGTATTGATGAGTGACATAAGAAACTTGGGTGCTTCTAAAATTCAGAACCTTGGTGTCATTTCATCTGTCTTAGCAAGACAGCTGGAATGCCACACAGTGGGTGTTCTTACGGTCTTCAAGGAATACTCCCATTATGTTACTGGATCCTCCCAACCACCCTGTGAGGAGGATGTGGTGAGGAGCAGGACTCCCACTGTGTGCACGGTGATTCTGGGTGTTCAGCATCATTCAGGTGATTTTGCATGTTTCAGCAAGCCATCTGGGCTCAGACATGCGTCACAGACAAAGGCAGCTCCAAATCCTGGAGTTGCCTCCACCTCTCCCTGCTGGTGATCACGCTGCCCCTGACTTCCACTGGTTCCTCTCCTCTGGGTGCCCTAGAAACTGAGGTCCGTAAAACGTCTGCCCTGGCCTCTTTCCCCACTTTCCTCTTGTCACTGTCCTTCCCCCTGACATGGTGTGGAGGGAGCCCCAGGAATGAAGCCAGGTCTGCACATGCCAGCCCTTTCCCGCAGCCCACGACCTAAGCTGTCCAGGGAGAAGGCCACATAATGCATTCACAGACCAATTTGCTGAGAATTATCTTCATGAGTAAATGCAGTCTATTTTTAAAGTCTTATACCCGCCAATAAAATGTTTTCCATTTGTGTTTTATGCATTCTTCTTTGGATTAATCCTTACATAGCTTATATTGATATTGCAAGTGGTATTTTATATTCTTTTATGTCTTCAGATGTATTACTTCTGATAGAGGACACTACAATCTTTATGTCATCTTATTTCAGAACTGCACTCTCTTACATTGGTTCTGATCGTTTGTTGATTCTGACAGTTTTTATGAGAAGGAAGTAGCAGTTTTGTATCTTCCCTTTTGTCAACAGTGGGGTGTGTGTGTGTGTGTGTGTGTGTGTGTGTGTGTGTGTGTTTGTGTATCTTTGTATGTGTTACTTCAATCAACCAGGGCATTCATGATTGTAGGTATTTTGGTTATTTAAGTCTTTCCTTTTTGGTCTTGGTCAGTTTAGCTAAACATTTGTCAATTATGTTGATATTTTTAAGAAATAACTTCTACTTTTGTATATATTTTCCATTCTCTGTTTCATTAATTTCTGCTCAAATATTTATTGTTTCTTTCCTCTGTTTATCTGTTTGCTTTAGTTTAGTGTGCTTTTTATTTTACTGTCTTAAGATGAAGGATTGGCTGATTGATTTGAGATCTTTCTTCTTTTTTAAATTAACAGGCATTTAAAACTATAAATTTCCCTCTAAGCACTGCCGTCAGTTTTGGTATGTGTGTTTTTGTTTTCATTCATCTCAAAAATATTTTCTAATTTTCCTTCAATTTTTTTCTTTGATCCATTGGTCATTTAGCAGTGAGTTGTTTAATTTCCACATATTTGTGGGATTTTTGTTATTGATTTATAATTTCATTCTATTGTGATCAGAGAGTATGTTTTGTATATATTATATGATTTTAATTATTTTTATTTTCTTGAGGCTTTTTTCATGGCCCACCATATGGTCTATACTGGAGTATGTTCCATGTGCACTTAAGAGTGATGTGTATTTGGTTCTTGTTGTTGCTGTAGATGTCTGTTAGGTCTGCTTGAGTTAAAGTATTGTTCAAGTATTCTCTTTCCTTGTTAATTCTTTTGCCTGGTTGTTCTATCCATTATTGATAGTAGAGTCTTCAAGTCTCCAACTATTATTTCAGCACTGGCTATTTCTCCCTGAAGTTCTAACAGTCTGTACTTCAAGTATTTGTGGGCTCTGGTGTTAGGTGTGTATATGTCCATTGTTATATCATTATGACAGATTGACAGTTTTATGATTATAAAATGTCCCTTTATATCCCTATTAACTTTTTGATATTAGTAACAGCCATTCCTGTTTGCATGATATATTTTTCCATCCTTTTGTTTTCATCCTATTTGTATCTTGAATTTAAAATGCATCTCCTATAGATAGCATATGAATTTTTAAATCCAGTCTGATGACCTCTGCCTTTTTTATTGTATTGTTTAATCTATTTACATTTAATACTATTACTATAGTTGAATTTATGGTTGCCATTTTTCTTATTCTTTTCTATACATCTCATGTCATTTTTTTCCCTCCATTCTTTTTCTACTGTTTTCTTTGTACATCAAGCAAACATTTTCTAATGTGACATTTAAATTTCTTTATTTTTTTTACCAGTTTTTGAAGTTATTTTCTTAGTAGATGCTCTGGGGCATCCCATATATATATATTAACTTATCAGAATCTATTTCAGGTTTATCCCAATTACAGGGAGACACAGCAGTTACTCCTATATAACCCTGTACCTTCTTTCCTCTGTTGCTCTATTATTGCTATACATTTAACATCCAGATATGCAACAACCCACAAATAATTGTTATCATTTTAACTTTATTGTATATCTTTTAAAGAAGTGGAGCAAACAAAGCAGAACAAATATTTTTTTCCTAGAGTTTGTTATGTTAATCCTCTTATTTCCCATTTCAGGTTCTTCGTTCCTGTGCATTCACATTACCAACCAGCGTCATTCCCTTATTCCAATCCAGCTTTTCTCCCACCCATTCCTTGCACTTGTATTGTCTAATATATTACATTTTTCTACAATAAAGGCCCAGTAATACAATTATATACATATTGTTTAATACAATTGCTTTCTAAATCAGTTAAGATAAGAAACCAGCTTTTATACTGTCTTTTATAATTGCATGATTATCTTTACTCTTTGATTTTTTTTCATGTGCATTCAAATTTCTGTCTGGAGTGATTTGTTTTTATCATGAAGAACTTCCTTTAGTATTTCTTGCAGATCTACTCTCAACAAATTCTCTCAGGTTTTGTTTATGGGTTTCATTGCAATAAATCATTATAATAATATTTCTATTTTACCTTCATTTTCAAAAGCCTGCTGTGCTGGATGTAGGATTCTTTATTGACAAGTTTGGCATTGTTTTTATGGATGTCGTTTCTCCAGGACTTTGAATATGTCATCCCACTGCCTTCTGATCTCCATTGCTTCTAGTGAGAAGTTTGTCAGCAATATTGTTGAGGTCTCCTTGTATGTGATGAGTTACTTTCTCTTGCTGCTTTCAAGATTCCTTTTACTTTCAGATTACTTTTACCGTGATGTGTCTGGTATGGATCTCCTTGTGTTTACCATACTTAGAATTTTTTGAGCTTCCTTGTTGTATATAGATGAATAGTTTTCATCAAATTTAGAAAGAAATCGGCTGTGATTGCTTCAAATATTTCTTCTGCCCCTTTTACTTCTCTTCGTTACTTTCATTACACATATGTGTTCCGTATTTCTCTGAAGCTGTTCAGTTTTTTTTCATTTTTTTCTCTGTCATATTTCATCATCTCTATTGGTTTATATGTAAGTTCATTGACTCTTTCTCCAGTCATCTCAAACCTACTGTTAATCCACTCTAGTAAAATTTAAAAGTTATTGTACTTTCCATCTTCATAATTACCACTTGGTTCTTCTTTATCCTTTCTATCTCTTTCTTTTTATGCTCTGTTTTATGTGACACTATCACTATATCTTCTTTAAGCATAGTCTCCTATAGTTCTTTGCACTATTTATTAACAGTTGCTTTGAAATGGGTATCTGCCAAGTCTGACATCTGGGCCCATCACAGGTTGTTTCTATGGCCTGCCCCCGCCCCCCCCATAAAATCCACTTTCTATTTCCTTGCATGGCTCATAATTTTTGTTGAAAACTGGACTTATTATATAATATATTGTAGCAACTCTGTATACTGCTCCCCTGCTCTGAGGCTTGTGTTGTGGTCTGCCTATTTATTTTTTTCTGGTTTGGTGAGTTGGGGCTTATTGTAGTGGCCTATTTGCCCCTAACAATGCCGCCTCTGCCTTACTGCTCAGAGTGCAGCCTGGGCCCTGTCCCTCTAGGGTGGCGGGGGTTCCATCAGCGCTCGGTATCCCAGATCTCTCTGCAAAGTTGACTGCCTCCACTGACATCATGCCTGGCTACTAGCTCCCACTAATTGATAGCTGATTATCCTATTATTTTTGACAATGCCCCGGGGCAGGAATTGTTCCACAGCCTGTTGCAATTAAATTTGGGTCCCACTGCAGTGTAATCATTGAGGCCAGACTTGGAGGTTTGTGTCAAACACAGGAGGGTTCTTTTTAGCTGTCTCTTTCCACCTTTCTCTCAAGTAGACTTCTACTCGTAGAAGATCTAAAGGTTTAGCTTATTGCTCTCACAGAGCTCCCAGGCTCCTCTTAATTGCTTATCACCGAAATCTTCATTGTTTCTAAAAGCACTCCCAGGCTTAAACTTCCCCCCACACCACAGTACAAATACAGTGAGTCTCCTGGGCTGAGCTGCAGAGCTCTCTGTTCTTAAGGCCTCCCTCTCCTCTAGAGCAGTGAATCTGCACAACGGCTCCATGGCTGAGGTCAGGCACCGGGGCTTCCGCTCTCAGTCACACTCCTGCTCCATGAGCTCCATTAGTTCTCACTCTGAGCTGAGGCAGCAGCCGGCAGTCTTTGCAACCGGCTTCTCCTGGAATACAACCAAGCTAGGTGATTGGGATCTTCTATCCTTGGCCTTCCATGTCTGGGGTAGATTTCTGCTCTACATGTGGGGGTTAGGTAGGGGGAGAGAGCCCCATACCTCTCAGTCACTCTGACCTGGAATAGAGTCTCTGAAACACAGATGTGAGAGTGGGTGGTAGGATGAGAGGTGCTGGGGGCCTGCCCCTACTTGGAAGGTAGCATAGCCCTCACCTGGGAGCTAGGAGGAGATGGAGCCCTGTGCTCTTGGCTGCATTTGTCTGGAGTGCATGCCCATCACTGTGAGCATGGAGAGTGGGAAGGGAGGAACAATTATACCACAGATGCCACAGACTCTTACTGTTCTTACTCAGATCCAGTAACTTTCTTGAATAAGTGTTTCTTCATCCGCTTTGAATATTTTTTAACATAATTTTCACCAGTTATTTTTTTGGTTATTATTTCTTATTTATTTATTATTTATTTGTGCTGGGAGAGGGTCCAGGGAGCTCCTCACACTACCACTTCAGAAACCATCTCTCCACGTGTCATTCTTGAGTTCCTAGAAGTGCGTGGGTAACCTAAACTGTGGGCTATCGGTGGCAACTTGGATCCTGGACTGTTGAGACTAGAGATGAGATAAAAAGAGGAGAGAAAAAAACCAAGAGCATGGAGGAAGAAGAAAAGGGGAGGAAAGAGAAGAAAGAGAAATGAGAAAAGATGGGCAAGAGGCCTATCTAACCGTAACTTGGATCATGTTGCAAGGACAAATAAAAATTAAGCTGCCTTCGGCCAGGGGCAACACTGGACACATCCTGAGGTGTGCAAACTTGGCCTTGGGCAGCTCTGCCTTCCAACAGTGAGCTTCTCCTCCTCCACGATTTCCTCCTTTTAGGGAACTCCTACTCCGGTCTTTCTCCCCCTCATCTGGTCTCTTTTCAGCCCTGTCTTTAATTTCCAGGGGAAGTTGCCAGCCTATAATTCACACTAAAGAGGGTGTCACCAGCTGGGAACTGCGTCATGTGAGATCTTGTTAGCGGAATTGTCCTTAACAGGGAAAACCCTGCTCATCCCAAAGGTGTAATCCTCTAACTGAGGAACCTAAGGATTCATCACTAGGTCAGCCCAGGAGGTATCAGTCCAAAGAGAAGAGGCTCTTCTAGAGCATTAGCTAAGGCTGTTTCACCTGTTCCTCGGGGCTCTAGAGTCAGATACTGTGGCTGAAGACTTCCTAACATGTCCACAAACCTGAGGAAGTGCCCTTCCTCAGTAACACAGCTGCTCTCCACTTGGTTAAGGGTTGCCCATCTCAAATTCAGTGTATGCAAACAACAGAGCCAGCAGGCCCAGCTCTGCATAGCTTGCCCACAGAAGCTCTGTGCCACAGGAGGCTGCATGGTGTCTAGTAGAGACGGGAGCGTCTGTGATACATCTGTGTGACAGGGCTAGACCATGTCAGGAGTACCAGGTATGGGTATCGGGTTATACTGTGACATGGCAGCATTTGGTAGCAGACAGGCCAGTGAATGGATCACAGAAAGATAACAAGTAGCAATGCCAAAGCCGGGGCAGGAAGGAAGAAAGAAGTGCTGGAGAAAGGCACAGCTATAGACTCTCAAAGCTCGGGAAAATTTGGCTGAATCCTTATCATTCCAGTTGGTTTTCTTAGGCATCTGTGTGTTATCGAAAAGATCAACCCAGGTTTCAGACAATCAAATGATCTATTCTATGACCCAATACTTGGGAGAAAGGTGTATTCTCTAAGAATCCACTGAGTCACTACCCCTAAGAAGTCTTGAATTCTTTAGGCTGTTGGGTCTGTCTTCCTTTTCTTTCTTCGCACAACCTTACACTCAATATGGGCAAAAATCAGCAGACGATTCCCCAAGATATTTATCCTAGAGGAGAGGCTTCCATCTGCGTCCTTCTGCTGGAATCTGAACAACAGGCTGGAGTTTGGGACTTCAGACTCCTCACAGGAACAAGGGCCAGCCCATCTCCCATTGCTGGGCCAAAGAATTTCACTAAAACACTAAAACCAGTGAAGAATGATAATCAGGGGGTGATCTCTGGAGACCAAGCTGCTGAAATGACTCCTCCATCTGTTCCATAAAGTGATCTCCACCAGCATAGGAATTTGTCTTGTTTGCTGCTGTCTCTTTAAGGCTCAGCACAGTCCTGACACAGAGACAGTGCTCAAATATTGACTGATAGACTAAACAAGACTGTCCTTTCACAAAGAGAGATGATTCCTGCGGTGCCACAGTTCACATAGGACAATCACAATTGTCTTCAATAAAGTCGGCTGCTTAGGAGGACCTGGAGTCGCCTCAAGTCCTTGCCAAAGCACCTCCCCAGGTTCTCAACCACTCTCGGTTGGTGCTCTACACCTACTCATCCTAATTATCTCTGTACACTCTCCAAAGATGCTCAGGTCAATGAGAGCTGAGCTGTCATGATCTCTTTTAAAGTCGGCCTCACAATCACTAGCACCATGTAACTAGAGCCAACACAAAAACTACTTTTGATTTCTATGAAAAGAATATGAGAGGCTCTTATGTCAGTTACTGGAGCAGGTTCTGGAGACTAAATGCAATATCCAACTGTAAGCTGAAGTTGACTTTCATATAAACTTGCCTCTGAGGGGCACTCTGAGGCTCCACATTGTATGTACATGTATGTGTATATTGAGAGGAAAACAGACAGAGAGAGGAAGAGGGGAGAGGGGGAGGGAAGAGAGAGAGAAAAAAGAGAAAGAAGAGAGAATACTCTGAGGCTCCACATTGTATGTACATGTATGTGTATGTTAAGAGGAAAACAGACAGAGAAAGGAAGTGGGGAGGGAGGAGGGAAGAGAGAGAAAAAAAAGAGAAAGAAGAGAGAACCAGAATTGAAATAAAGAATATCTTCGCCCAGCCTGGCTGGTGTTGCTCTGTGGTTGAGCATCAACCCATGAACCAGGAGGTTACCAGTTTGATCCCCAGTCAGGGCATATGTCCAGGTTGTGGGCTCAATCCCCAGTAGGGGATATGCAGGAGGCAGCCATCAATGTTTCTCTCTCTCATCAATGTTTCTATCTCTCTCTCCCTCTCCCTTCCTCTCTCCCTAAAAATTAGTAAAAACATATTTTAAAAAAATAATTTCCTCATCCCAGCCAGGTGGCTCAGTTGGTTGGAGCATCATCCCGTACACCAAAGGTTGTGGGTTCAATTCCCAGTCAGGGAACACACCTAAGTTGCAGTTTTGATCCCTGGTCGAGGCGCATACATGAGGCAACTGATCAGTGTTTCTCTCTCACATCAATGTTTCTCTCCATTCCACTCTTTTTCTCTCTCTCTAAAATCAATAAAATACATATCCTTGGATGCAGACTTTTTTTAAAGTACATCCTCATCTCCCACATCACTTCTCTCAACATCATGTTGATGCCCCTTCACCTGTTGCATCAGCATGAGATGGTGAAGACTGAAATCAGACAGAAACAAGCTCAATTTATTTGTGTATTCGGCTCCCAGACAAGAGAATAAAATAGAAGTGAAATATTACTTCCCCTACAAGAATAGGAGGCTTTTGGCACAAATTCATCACAATACCCCCACCAGCTGCACCCCTAATAGCTGAGGATCTGAACTCATTGGTCCAGGTCTGGTTGCTGGGTCCTAAGAAGCTATGGCTGCATCAGCTAATAGAAAATTACAAATCAATAGACTTATTGGGGTGATTACTTCATAAGTTTTATAAATGACTAATCACTATGTGGTACACATGAAACTAATATGACATTGTATGGGGACTGTAATTGGGAGAGTTCTTAAATATTGAAAAGGGATTATCCAAAATTGGGTTGACTAGATTGGGTCAGTTTGTATACCTGAAATTCTCACAAGGAAATTTAATTAAATAAACTAGGAACTATGGTGCTATTGTTGACTATCATCAATTAAATTTTAAATGACCACCATAGAAACAGATCAATATGTGGTCATTCCTCTGGAGGGAAAAAAAAAACAAACAGCAAAATTGAATACTGCCACATCTCTCACATTACAAAGCCAAAAGTCCAGAGTCTGACATTTCAGGCCACCAAGATCAATCTCCACCTTCCCAGTCACAAGTCTCACTACTTGTACATAATGTTTTGGCCACTCTGGAGTACTTCCTATCCCCTCGTAATTACTCCACTATGATCCCCTACCGTTTTTTTGGTTTTTGGGGTTTTTTTGGTTCACATCACACCTTTCAGCTAGAGTCCCATGTCTTCTCCACTTGTTCATGGCCAAATTATACCCATACCTCAAGACACATCTCAAATGCTACCTCCTTTCTGAAGATATCACCTGTAACTCCCTAAAGCGGCAGTCTCTCACTGCTCCTCTGAACACATCTAGAGAGCCACTCACCAAACTCTGAGTAATAATAGTAGTTGTAGTTGTAGGTTACAATAAAACCAGCTAATAAATATTAAATCCCTCCTATTTTCTAGCCACAACATTAAATACTTAATATTCATTGATTCACTTAATTAATGATTTTCATACATCTTCTATTTCCTCTCATCTCTGATGGCAGGCTTTAGTCTAAATGATTTTTCTGTACTATAATCCTTAGCATTATTCCTAGACACCATAAGTGATCAATAAATGCTTATTGAATAAAATGAATTAATGTATCAATTCATGAATTAATTAACTGATCAAGCAAAATGACCTCTGTTTATGGGCAGAATTTCCATAGACCATTGGGCTAGGCTCCCAGATTTGTATTTGGATTATTTGAGTCCTTTCCACTCTGGACAAAATTGCAGAGCCTCACATAGCAAATTACATAACTTATTGCATGTCTAGTCTCTATTCAATATTCTACATATATATAATCTCATTTAATCTGCATAATAATTTTATTAAGTAAGTGTTACAATAATAATAGTGTACTATATTCCAGGTACACTTCTAAGAATTTTACATATATTTTCTCACTTATTCCTCCATTCCCCACTATGAAAAAAGTACCCTTTTTATCCTTATGTAAAATAATGAAAAAATAGCTGTAGAGAATTTAAGTAACTTTCCCAAACTAGTAACTATTTTTTTAAGACACAATACTTAGGAGACTTGTTTTACTTCCACTGGAAAATTATGCCAGGGACAAAGTCAACACAAAGAAACAACAAAAAGTAGCAAGAAAGAGAAACAGTTAAGTGCAGCCCACAAGTGTTACTATTAAATACAGCCAGAATTAAATCCAGTCCTTAGAAGTACACTCTACATCTTCCAAGGGTAGCAGCTTCCCAGATTTACATATAAAGAAACTGCTTCTCAGAGAGCCAGGCCCAAAGTCAGACACTTAGTAAATATACAATAGAATTCAAGTTTTGATATTTTTATTCCAAAGAGCATGCTTTTTTACTGAACCTTTCAGTTCAGGAGATTGTTTAGGAAACAAAAGGATCCTTTATAGCAGGGGTGGGCAACCCCTGGCACGCGTGCCAAACATGGCACGCCAGTAACTTTTGCTGGCACGCGAAACCCTCTCTTATAATCTTCCATTTACAATTGTGAATCTTTGTTCTCAGTGATGAATTT
>NW_005367354.1:3955103-3978829 GCF_000412655.1 Myotis brandtii | reverse complement strand
ACTGTGTTTTTGTCGCTCGAATGAATTTTATTATTTGTTCAAGGTTCTTCACATACGTACACCTTAAGAGATATCAAGTAGGCGTAACATGTTCTCAAAAAATTAGGGTTGGCACGCAGAAGAATTTTGAGTCAGAGGTTTTGCTGGTTTTGGCACGCACTCACAAAAAGGTTGCCCACCCCTGCTTTATAGGCTTTCTCAACTCAAAATGCATGTGCCTTTAAATGAGCATTCCTTGCTCTAACCTCTTCTGTCCATGGTGCTGAATTTAAACACCAGCATACTTGACATAAAGAAGAAAAAAACAAAGTAATCCAAATCTAGATTGTAAGGATCTGCTGAGTCTGGCCATTGAGAATCAGTAAAGTCTTTTCTAAACCTTCTGCCTTAACCCACAAATCTCTCTTCTTTTTCAACATGATCAAGTTGATCAGGGTAAAAATACGTGAGGTTTCCAATTAACAAGGATTGTTCAAGGCAATATATTTTCACTTCCATAATGCCAAAGATTCCATTATCTGGGAATAATTCAATAAAAAGGGAGCATGAGAAAGTCTTTTATAAATGTCAACCCAGATCTAAACAGACTTCAAATAAAAAGGAATCAGAGGCTAGAAACCCTCAAGTGGTTCTGAAGCTACAGCACTGGGCTAATGGAGGGTGCTGAGGCTAGTCCTAAGAACTAAGGCTGGAGATGGAATATGTCTTTATATCTGGTACAGAATTGATTTTCAAGCCATAAAAATGTTAGTTAAGGAAACACTGACATGAACTAGGGCAGGATGGGGGGAAAAGAAGTCAGAAAATAGCAAGGGCAATTTCAGGCTTATGAGAAATGGAATTAAAGTTAAGAGAAGGAAGGCAATCTATTGTTGTCCAGAAACTGGCAAACAGCACAGCCACTGCATCATTATAGTGGCAACAACCTGCTGTGTTCATTTGTCTCTGAGCTGTCCGACCTAGGAGCTGGGTGATTTATCTACTTTCCACAGCTCCAGCTGGGCCAGGCCAAGAGGATAACTTGGAGAAAGGGGTGGGGGTGGGGGTGGTGACACTCAAGCACCAAGCCAATGCACTCCATATGTCTTATGTTAGAGAGCACGCTCATAAATCAACCAATATCACACATTCATTTCACACCTACCATAAACAAATCTCTGTGCTAGGAAGATGCTGGTCATACAAAGCTTGAAAAAGACAGAGCCATTGGCCTTGGAGAGCTTACAATCTAGTGGCAGAGACGAAGCATGAAGGAAACAAATTGATAATATATCCTAGATCATGGTTAGAGACAACATCTACAAACAGGATACAGAGGAGGACTTTTGACTTTCACATCAGGAAAGGCTTCTGAGAGGAGGTAGCCTCTGAATCAAACTTAAAGAGCAAGTAGGATTTGCACAGGCAGAAATCAATGGGGGTGAGCATTTGAGGACAAAGAAATTAGCAACGCCTCAGGGGCAGGAATGGGTCGATTATGTTTTATACAGGGCAGCATTGCCTAGCTAACGCCAAATTCATGACCCAAAACCTAGGTAGAAGTCTCCGAGATCTCCACATCGAGGTGGGGGGGAAGCTGAGGCAGCAAAGAATGCTTAAGACTTGGTACATCAATACTGGGCTGATCCACTTTGTCAAAAATTGAATGACTTCCAATATTAAAATTAAATTTCTAGCTTGCTGGCCATAGTAGAATATGCTGCTAAGGTACAGAGAATGATCCAGGTCAAGCATTCTTTCACCCTACAACTCTCCCACCGTTACCTGTGAAGTTAGCCAGTATAGCACTTATTTCTCAAGTTGGTATTTTCTCATCCTTGTAAATAAGAAAACCTGATAGTGAAGCTAATTCTGGCAAGAAGAATAGAGAGTCCATAGGATTCTTAGAAGTAGACAAATGACATTTTGTTTACCTGTCTTGGATTCAATCACCTCATTGCCAATTGGCCATTTGAGCTAAGTAGACAATAACCTCATTACAAGTTAGGCTAGCCCACCACAGCACAACAATTTACAGTCAGAAAACAGACTAGAGCAGTGGTTCTCAACCTGTGGGTCGAGACCCCTTTGACGGTTGAACTACCCTTTCACAGGGGTCGCCTAAGACCATCCTGCATATCAGATATTTACATTACGATTCATAACAGTAGCAACATTACAGTTATGAATTAGCAACGAAAATAATTTTATGGTTGGGTCACAACACGAGGAACTGTATTTAAAGGGCCAGAAGGTTGAGAACCATTGGACTAGAGGGTCCCTCACAGTACAGGGGGTAAAACATCTCATTTCTAATTCTAGACATATTTCTAAAACATACCTAATTTTTAATTCTAGCTCTGGGATACGAAAGAGAAGAAAGTCAAGATGAAAATTAAGAGGCCACATCTCAGTAATAGTGGTTTTCAAATAATAGTCTTGTTTGCATTACAACAAGGGGACCTTGGGTGTGTGAACAGGGAGACAGAAGCAAACATGTATTTTGGTGTTACAAACAAATCTGCTATGGAGGACCCATCCTGAAGAAAGACCAAAGAGTAGTATGTCTTCAGGTAGACAGAACTAAAACAAACAAACAAAAAGGTATATAGCAATTTGGTGTTATTGGAGTAATGGAAATTCTAAGGACAAAAATATAAATTTAATTCATAGAGAAGAGTTCATATGGACATAGACTAGGGAGACCTGACCACACGACACCACTGAGAACATGTTCTGGAGCATTCTCAATGCCCTTGCAACTGCCACCTGCTGAGATTTACATGTATGAAGCATTCATATGTCATCTCATTGATGACTTTAACTCTGAGAGTCCCTGATCCTTTGACTTCTGTCACCAGCACCTTCTTAGTCATCCTTCAGCATTTTCCAGCAGTCCACTTCCATTTCCTTTCCCAGCCACTCTTCCTCCTCTTCCTTCCTGATTGAAGATATTCCCCTGAAGTTCATCTTTCTTTCCTCCTTTCCCATGTTAAACCCAATCCCAGGACAGAAAAGCAGACTGGGAATGTAATCTCAGGGACCTCCAATGACTAGCTTGAGCAATATATCAATCACTCTCAATCTGTTTTCTTATAATTTAAAAAAGAAAAAAACACAGATAATAACTTCTCAGCTTACTCAGATGACTATTTTGAAAATCACATGAGATGATACAAGGGAGCGTGCTTTGAGGACTTAGAGACTTGCGAGCTGATCATCTCTAAGTTGAGATGGGATGATGAAAATTATTGTGAATCCTCTCACCCGGACTGTGTCCCCTATCAGATCCTTCATGTCTCTCTTCCCCCTGCTCTGGCTCCAAACACAACCCCCCTTCTGTGATCAAAACCTGCAATCTCTACCCTCCTCTAGCTCTACCTCGATTTTCCCACTCTAAGAGCCATCAGAAAAAAACCTCTTGGTTTATAATATGAATCAGGGGAAGGCTTGGGCTGAACTCAAATGAGCCGGCAGTTGGGGTAACTCTAAACCACATTGTTGTTCTACGGAAACACATCTCAACATAGTATCTATGCGTGAGGGCTCTGAAGTCATATTTTCTGGGATCAAATTTCATTGTCACCAGTATTACTTGCTATTTAACCTTAGGTAAATTACTTGACCTTTGTGTGCCTCAAATTCTTCACTTATAAAACAAGGATGTTAATGGTACTATCTACCTCATCGGGCTCTTGTGATTTTTTTTACATGAAATAAGACAGTGGTGAAATAACATAAACATGGAATAAATATTTGATCTAATTTCACATAGTAGAGGTGATAACAAGAACTCATTCATTCAACAAATATTCAAGGATTAATTAGAGATCTATTTGCTCCAGGAACTAGATATACAGGGAGAACAAACAGATAGATCTATTCAGATTTATTTGAGTCTAGTGTGGAATATAAACAAATAAATAAGAAATTATAGCAGTGATAAATGCCATGATGGAGAGAAATAAAGAATGCTTTGAAAACACCCAGGAAGACTATCTTGGAAGGATGGAAAATGGGAAAATTTATTGAGGTGTTATGGGCACAATTCGTATGTTGAAGTTCTAATCCGCAGTACCTCTGCTTGTGACTGTAGCGGGAGATGGTATTTAAAATGGTAATTAAGGTTAAATGAGTTTGTTAGAGTAGGCCCTAATCCAATATAACTGGTGTCCTTTGGTGTCATTATAGGACAGACACACACAAAGAATAGACCCTGTGAGGACACAGGAGAAGATGGCTGTGTACAAGCCAAAGAGTGAGGCCTTCAGAGGAAACCAACCCTGATCTTGGACTCCTAGTCTCCAAAATTACAGAGAATTAAACTTCTGTTGTTTAAGCCACCCAGTCTGTGCGACTCTGTGATGGTTGTTATAGCAGACTGATACCTAGGGCACAGCAGTCACCTCTTCAGAGAAACACGGCAACACATCTGAGACTACATTTTGAGTAGGAAAGACTATTTTGGGTGAGGGCAGAGAACGGGAGCCACAAGAGAAAGGTCAATGCCACTATTGCTCATAATAAGACCTTTTTTTACATATAAGTTCTTTGGGAGAGTACTTTATTCATTCGTTTTGTCCTCACAACAGCTTTGATATAGTTAGACACATCTGATTCATGACTATCACTATTTTACAACGATCAAAACTAAGGCCCAGAAATATACATGATGAAGGCTGGCATGGTGCTGAACTTGTTTTACCCAAGCCAGACAAATGCAAGAGTGAAGATCTTAGTGAAGGAATAACAAAGCTGTCTCTGCTTTGCTTTGGGTGCTGAATATTGCTTATCTTTATTGGTGTCATGGTGCAGGAATGATTGCATCCCCAGCATAATCTCATAACATGCAGAAACAGCTCACCCATACAAGACAACCCGTTTGGAGGCAGATAAGTGTACGACTTGAAAAAGACAGAAAGAATGGTTGTCTTTGGGTTTACAGATTAGTTAGGGCAGCAGATAAAAAGGGAACCTGGATATGACAAATGCTTTGGATGAGTGGTGGGTGGTGAGTGAATTGAGTGAAATCTATCTGTTCTTTTCAAGGAAGGGGATAAAGTTGAACAGTGAATGGGAACTTTCCCCCTTGTCCGCAAGCATCTTCAGCGGTGATTGAAGCAGCCAGCAATCCTAGTTGAGGCTGATGAGCCTGAATTGAGCTCTGTGACATGAATCAACATGGCATGGTGGCTCCTAAAAAGCAACAAAGTGAGGCCATCATGGCGTTTCCTCTGTCCTGACACAGTCTAATGCTGGGACACTGGGTAAGGTAACTCCGTAAGCATATTTTAAGCATCATCTGTTTCCTTATCCATTAATGGGGCCTCATTAATGTGAGAGTTGAAAAGAATTAGAGGGGCATTCTAATGCTTTGTAAAGCAGTTTCTAGTAGAGTAGGCGTGGAATAAATAGTAGCTCTTGTAATATTTTAGGGGGGAAAAGAAGTGGCTTTTTGACTTGGAGGCGGCAATGTGAGTGAGATGCCATCCAGCCCCCTAACCACTCTGACCTTTACAAATACCTCAGTAACAAATAACATTTCCATGGCTGTGAGCTCCCAGAGCAGATAAAGGTAGCTGGCAACACCCAGCATCACCCTCCTGCTCCTGAGATGTGCAAGGTGAAGTCACAAGAACCTAGTAACGTCAAGTAAATATATGGGAGCCTGTCATCGGAAAGTTTCTAATAAGGTTTCCCAGTGATTCATTTGGTGGTTCGAGGCAGCTGACTCACCCAGCCTGCCCCTGCACACGTCCGCAGGCGTGAGGGACCACTGGCCTCAGCTAATGCTTTTTCAGAGAAATCCAAAGTGTTCTTCATAGGGCATGGAAAACACTGAGCAATTACTCCACTGAGGAATTATGAGAACCAAAAATAACCATTATATTACCTTCACCACCACAGGAGCATTGGGAAGATGAGGACCAGGACTGTTCAGGAAGCGAGACGTGCTCCCTTTCAAGCCGATAAGGCGTAAATGCCAGAACTACGAGGTTCCCCCAGAGTTGTCAGCAAGCTGCTCAGGACTACATAGACATGGATTGCCCTATTGCAGGGACATGTCACTGAGCTAAAGGATCTCGGACAGAGCATCCAGTGAATTCAGAGCAAAGCTAGTGGCTGCATCTGGCTGGGCTCCAAAAGCAGAGCGCATCTGGGAACATAACCTCACTCCATGGAGCCCCCAGAGAGTAAACTGAGGACAACCTGGCCGTCAGTTGAAAGGTTCCCCAGGACACCCCTGTGTAAGCGTGACATCTTCCAACCACATCCCTATTGCTTCTCTCTGCTGCACTGTACAAAATACCCCCTGACGTGGATGCTTTATTTCATTTTTGCTGAAATAATCCTTTTGAGATTGTACAGATGTTCTCCCTAAAGTTTAAGTTCTTCAAGGGCGGCAGGAAGCCATTCTCCAATTTCTCACCTCCTCTCTCCTTCCCCAAAGCCCTGCCCCCAGCCTGGTATCAAACCCTAACCTCCACACGGGGTACTGTGCCTGAGGGCTCCACACTGATAGGGTATGACTGAAAGAACAGAGTCCGGTTTGCTTCAACCTCAGAGCACATGGAATTCCCAGGAGGAAGTCTTCGAATGTGACATTGGTCAAGACAAGTGCTAGGCACTGGTGTTGTCACGGTGTTCCCTCTTGCATATCCAACTTGAGCTGTTTGTTTTTGCGTTCATTTAAAATGGCATGCTATTTGCTTTCCAAGGTGTGGTGTGTCTGTGATGATTTGCAAGAAATTTGAAATGTGGAAAATAGGAAGACAGAATTGGTTTGAATGGGGGCCAGGTATTGATGATTATAATAATGAGTTCATGAACGTACTGGTGCTCTCTGAATATTTCCCCTCTCTCTCCACGCTGACTTTGCTGAAGGAAGAACACGAAGAGACTCCAGATGGGGAGGCAGAGAGATCTTTTTAAAGATGCAGAGCTTCCTTATCCACAATCAGACTCTGGAAAATTGCACAGTCTCATGCGTCTAAATCACAGCCTGGGTTTTAAAGATCTACGAAAAATTAAGGACTGCAGCTTCTAATGTCTTCACTACACTATGGTCTGTGTCCATGGGCTATGCATACATGTCCTTTGGCTAACCTCTTCACCTTCTTTTATCCAGTCCCCCCCCCACCCTTTCTCTTCTGACATTTGTCAGTCTGTTCCATGCATTCATGCCTCTGGTTCTATTTTGTTTGTCCGTTTATTTTGTCCATTAGATTCCACATATAAGTGAGACCATATGGTACTTGCTTTTATCTGTCTGGCTTATTTTGCTTAGCATAATAATCTTCAGGTCCATCCATGCTGTCACAAAGGGTAAGAGTTCCTTTGTTTTTATAGCCGCATAGTATTCCATCGTGTAAGTGTACCACTGCTCTAATTTTGTGTGTGTGTGTTTGCTTTAGGCTTAAATAGTACTTTCTTCTCTTTCTCTAGTTTCCTAAGGTGGCAGCATAGATGGTTGATTTATAATCTTTATTTTTTTCTAATATATACATTGATGCTATAAATTTCCCTCTATGCACTGCTTTCACTGCACCCCACAAATTTTGATGCTTCATTTTCATTTAGTTCAAAGTATGTTATTATTTATCTTAAGACTTTTTCTTTCATCTATGTGTTATTTAGAAGTGTTTTGTTTAATTTCCAAATATTTGCATATTTTCCAGTTATCTTTTTGTTGTTGATTTTCAGTTTAATTTTATTATGGTCTGAGAGCATAGTTACTATGATTTCTATTATTTTTAATTGGTTAAGATGTGTTTCATGGCCCATAATATAGTCTATTTTGGTAAATGTTCCATGTGAGCATGAGAAAAATGTGTACTCTGTTGTTATGGGAAGGATTCAAGTTGATTGATAGTGCTGTTCAGGTTGATTATATCTTTACTGATTTTCAGTCGGTTTTATCTATCAATTACTGAAAGGGTACTGAAGTCTCCAGCAATGATAATGGACTTTTCCATTTCTTCTTGCAATTCTATCAGTTTTGCCTCATGCATTTTGGCACTCTTTTGTTAATTACATATTCTTAAGTCCTCTTGGACAAGTGACCCCTTTATCATTATATAATGCAAGTCTTCATTCCTAGTAATTTTTCTTGTTTTAAAGTGTGCTTTCTCTAAAATTAATACAGCTCCTTTAACTTTCTTTTGATTAAGGTTAGCATAGTCATCTCTCTCCATCCCTTTACTTTTAACATATGAATAATTACATCTAAAGTGATTTTCTTGTAGATAAAATATAGTTGGGTCTTATTTTTTTATTCATTTTGACAATTTCTGTCTGTTGTGTTTTGAGACCATTTATAGTAAAGTGATTACTAATATAGTTGGATTCATAGCTATTATATTTGTAGCTGTTTCTGTTCATTGCACTTGTTCTTTGTTTCTTTCTCCCACCTTTTGGTGTTTTTTTCTGGTTTTGACTGAGCATTTTACATGAATCCATGTACTCTCCTCTCTTACTATATTAATTAATCTTCTTTTAAAAATATTGGTGGTTGCCCTGGAGTTTGAAATATACATTTTTAATTAATCTAGCCTCACCTTCAAATAACAGCATGCTGCTTCACATTAGTAAAAGTCCCTTAGAACACAATATTCCCAATTCCTCCTCTCTGGCCCTTATGATGTTGCTATTATTTATTTCCCTTATCTATAGCAAAATCATACAATCTCATAATCTCAGAAATAAAGTATTACTATTATTACTCCAAAAGTTATCTTTCAGATCAATTAAGAATAAGGAATATATGCCTAGCCGGTATGCTCAGTGGTTGAGCATCAACCTATGAACCAGGAGGTCACAGTTCAATTCCCGGTCAGGGCACATGCCCATGTTACAGGATCGATCCCCAGTGTGGGGCGTGCAGGAGGCAGGCAATCAATGATTCTCTCTCATCATTGATGTTTCTCTCTCCCTTCCTCTCTGAAATCAATAAAAATATATTTTTTAAAAAGAATAAGGAATATAGAATTTTATTTTATCTTTGTTTCAGGTATTTCTGTGGGACTTTTCTGCATTCACCTGTCTCTCCAGATTTCAAAGTGCTGGTTTGCTCTTCAACATCATTCTCTGATAGTCCAAGAAAAACCATTGATTTTTGTTGTTGTTGTTAAGCTTTTTCTTGTTGTAAGGGTGGGAATGATGACTTCCAAGCTCTTTACATATAGGAGCTAAATCTGGAAGTCCCTTTACTTCATTTGAATATTCTCATCTGTAACAAGGAAAAGACCCTGCCCCCGAGGCTCCCAGGGCAATGAAATCCTACAGGGAGGGGCTTTCAGGGGGCTGGTGAGCCAGGAGCTTCTATGTGGTCTAATAGCCTGTCCTTCATTTTATCAAAGCTGGTTACTTTTTCAGAATCTGACAGGCTTACGCATCTTTGTGCATAAGGGTTTCTGAATTAAGCCATCAAAGTGCTAGACTGCATATTTCTTTTGGCCTCTATATCCTTAACATTTTGCCTACTCTGCATTTCCCAGCACAGACTCTACCTAAAATAGACTCAGGCTCAAGTTAGGAATAACTTGATGGGGGTTCTCAGGAACTAGATGAGTTATAGGCTATGGGATTGAAAGCACAAGGCTTAGAGATGGCTGGGGCAATAGAAACAGCATATTCAATCTTAGAATGAGGCAGCACATGGGTGACGAAGGGAGAACATCTTCCTGCCATCTTCCTCCCACTGTTCAAAAAGTATGATTACCACCATTCCTAGAATCATAAAATATCAAATATGTACGGAAAGTGAAAACGCATGCAGTCCGGTCATCCGTCCAAGGCAAGAATCTCTTCGGGCCCAGTTACGTTACTAAAACAGCATCTAATTTTGCCCGAAGGCAAAGCTCATGTTATAGTTCCCTGATCTCACTGTGAGGACTTCACATTCTGAGGGAATCATCAGAACCCCTCAGGTGAGAATCACCTGAAGCTTCGTGAACCTGGGTGATTTACTCCCTACACAAGCATGCGCTGGATGAACTGCCATCTGCCTCCTCCCTGGCTTTGGCCTTCTGGTCACCCTCAGCTCATGTGGCAAGGGCGCATACAGCCCAGCTACCCCAGCTCTGAAATAGATGGGACAGACCCCGGTGCAAAAACGTGTGCGTTAAGTTCAAAGATTTATGCTACCTTTTAAAACCAGGCCAATTCCTGTGCACAAGGAAAAAATCAATTGTTGGGCCTGCTTTGTTCTTGAAAAAAATCAATCATGGTTCTTGCCAATGATCCCATTACTCTCTGGATGGCGGGGTGCCCCTTCACACCCCCACTGCCTGTTGACATCAGCTGTATTGAGCTGCATTTCCATAGGCTTCTGTCTTGGTTTAAGATTGAAACCACCTTTTACATTCCCTTCTCTTCTTAGCATCCTCAGATCCCTATTACCTTTCCCCAAAATAACCGTAAGTGTGTGAACTAATTAGCTTAGAGAGCGCAAGCTCCCTTAATGCTCCAGAATCCTGCCAACCCACGCTGATTTCTCTATGTTCCAAGCTGCAAAATAGCCCCTCGCTCGGTGTTGGCTTAATTATTCTTCAAGGTCATCGCTGTGTCACTGCTGCCCGTGTTCCTTTTCTTCTCGGCTCCTGTTTTCAAGAGGATTTTTTAAAAGGTTTGGCAGCTCCGTCGTTTTGAGTCATTACGAGCGTCAGTCCCTTTCACACTTATTACCTGGCCTATTTTTTTTTTCCTCTAGCCTCGCCTCTTCCTCTGCTATGTTTGCAGGCGTGTTTCTGATTCTCTCTAACCCCGGAGCCAGGTTGGAGCTGTTCTGTGTTTTGGTGGCTGTACCTTCTCCCTGCACTTGGAACTAATCTTGCAGGGCCTTGATTTGGGAAGTGGCCCTTTCCCTCTCCTGTTTACAGCACAGACAGGCCTCTTCGTCTAGCTTCAGCGGCTCCTTCAGAAAGTTGGACTGATACTCCCTTGGTCTTCAGGATGCTGACCAGACAGGCAGGAACCCCCACAAAACAGCTTCACCATCCACGGGTGTTCAACAGTACCCCAGCCTTCCAGATTTCCAACCCACCTGGAGATCTACATCTAGATTCATCTTTGACAGAAACCAGAGTCTGGAGGTGAGACTAATAAAACAAATGCAGCAGTTGCACCCCTCATGCCACCTCGCACTGGAGAGCTCTGAAGGCTTTTCAAGCTCTGTTTCTATACATTATCCAATCCAGGAGATGTAGTGTATAACACTTTTTTTTTTGCATTCTTCTAATTATTTTTATTTTCTTCCAACCTCCTATTGTAATTCCTCTCCTTCCCACTCACTTTGCATTATCAAGCATCACCTTAAAGAACTGTGGAAGACACTGCAGAGATGGAACTAGGCCCACGGGTCTTGAACTTTTGGAAGGAGCAGAAAGCAAAGCCTGCATCGAAGCCAGAACCCACATCCTACAAGGAATGTAGAGGGATAATCGAAAAACTGAGGATTACAACCTCACAGCTAAGCACACTCAACAGAAACTGGGGAAATGCTACAATGTGGAGGCACACAGATCCAACATCTCTAAGTAATTCCCACGGTGGTTTCTGGGCAGCACCACTTCCAGACATCACAGCTGCTGATGAAAATAGGCTCTTACCTGAGCCTTCATCTGGTCTTCATGTGCACTGAGCCTGCAGGGTGTGGGCCTCTGGCAGAGGATCAAGGCAAGCGAGCAGAACAGAACACCAGGCAGAGGGAGGAGAAAGACATACTCAACAAGGAAGCAAGCAGAAGACTCAAAGGTCAGGAACACAGGAGGTCTGCAGAAGCTTACTGTTATGTCCTAAATTAGATATAGGGCCTTTAAAGAAGTGATAAGTTAAAATGAAGAGTCCATCAGGGCAACCCCTAACTCAATCTGACTAATGTTCCTAGATGAAGAGGAAATTTGGACACACAAACAGACGACACCAGGGAGGCACACACACAGGGGGAAAAAATAAACAGGTGAGGACACAGTGAGAAGGCAGCAGTCTGCAAGCCAAGGGGAGAAGCATCAGAAGAAAACAAATCTGCCAATACCTTGACCTTGGAATTCTAGCCTGAAAAAAATAAATTCCTGTTGTTTAAGTCTGTGGCATTTTGCTATGCAACCCAAGCAAACTAATGCATTCACCAATAGAATAGATTGAGCATAAGACTTTAAAGTCAGACTTCCTGGGTTCAAATCTTACCTGACCTTGGACAAGTTATGGAACCAATCTGTGCCTCAGTTTTTTCATCTGCTTAATGGTGAGGAGGATGGTGCCTATCTCACAATTTTGTCTTAAGAATTAAATAAGTTAAGCTTTTTAAAATGCCTGGAAAACTATCTGGCACACGATAACATGCTATCTAAGTGTTAGTTGCTGCTATTATTGTGTTATCATCATCATCGTCGTCGTCATTGTCATCATCACCCAGCATGGAAGGATTTTTTATGGGTTTCTGAAAAGGTAGAAGAAAATTGATGAGGCCAGGGCAAATATGTAAATAGAAATGGATTTTTGAAGCAGAAAGTTTGTGACCTAAAGCTTCTACCAGGCAAATATCAATAGCTAATTCTGGGAAATGAAGACAGTCCCGGAAGATGGAGTATTTCTCTCCCCTTAATTCACACACATTGTCTGATGGGCTTCCTAGAGCTCAAAAGCACTTCAGCAATAAACATTAAGCACCAACATCTTTGGTAATATGAAGAAAACGAACAATAAATATCATTGGTGCTTATATGCTATGGGGCAGACTTTACGCCATCACAGTTCAAGAACAGGAGAAAGGAACATTCTAGAGTCACATCAATTTTTATGTTGAATTTCTACATGCTCTTCCTTTATCCAATTGCACATCAGAAAATATGAATGTTCTCTTCCCTTGAAGCAATGAGCCCCTGGGAACAGATGAAGTGGACAAGAGTTAGAGTTCAAGTTGTTAGACAGAGATAGAGAGAATTGGGTGGGGTTTTTTAAGTGACAATATTCATGTTTTTAGATGAAAAGGTTATTTGTTTTAAAACCCAGGATCTGTGATGTGATAACAACATGAAGAACTAAATATTCGGCCCTTCAAGTTTCCCGGTCTTCAGTTCAGCCTGCCTAGGGAAAGGAGATTGAAGCCACCTTCCCAGAAATGTCATCTTTATCGACAGTGATAAATGTCTGAGGCTGAAGAACTCATCTGCACTTACTTTAGCAGCAAACACTCAGAAAATGAGCAATTGCTTACTCAACATGAAAAAATGCATCCTAGAGCTGAGCAATTGATTGGAAAAAATGAGACTAGCCTCCCAAAAATGAGAACTCCAGGAGACCATTCACGTTCAGAGAAAGAACCCAAGCGTGGCTAAGAAAGGCAGGCTGATGAGTACAATGGAAGGAACCAAAGAGAATCTGCGTATTACAAATACAGGGAGTATGGTTCGTGGTGACATTTCTTTTTCCACCTGGGATCAAACTGCTTATCTCAGAATTCTACTGGTCTACAAATCCACCTCCAAATCCCCGATTCTCATTCTGCTTTTCAAAGGCTCAAGAAAGACCACTGTGGGTTTGAACAAGAGATTATTTCAATCTATTTTATTCTGATCCCCCGAGAAATCAGATTTCTGAAAATATTTCAATTACATTTATACCTTTGTGACCCTTCATTCCTAACAACAAAGTGCAGGAGCTATGAGTTATATGTCTGCCAAACAAGTTAAGAATGGCTTTTCACAAGACCAAGAAGGAGGGAGTGCTTGGTAAGGCAGGTAGGGGAGGAATGCATATGTCATTCAGTGGCTTAAAGAGTTTTTGAGGATGTTTGCTTCCTGCAGCCATAAACCATCCCACGAGTGCCTCCACTCTGTATCCTGTTTGATAGACCAGTTGATCTATCATCTACTTCTACTCTATACAAACTTGGCCGGGCTACAGAGATAACCCAAGCTCTGCAAATGCGGAGGTCTCTTGGCATTACTCTTGCCCCCTTGTTTATTATTTTGTATTGACATCCAGACAGATTCTCAGGCACGTCCTGTAGACTTCCGATTTTCACGATATTACACTTTTAGCAGGCTGAATGTTAAAAAATGGAAATTGGACAGACTGTTATCAACTTTAATCGACCATTAGAGCATCAGAGCCTGAAGGCGCAGTATTTAACGGTTGGAATGGGGTGGTCAAGTAAAATACTGTCTCTTTCATTTGGAATCTGGGAATAAAGCCAACCCAGATACAAAGGGGAAGACGCCACTTCTCTGACAGCTGTGGCAGAGCACAAGGACCAGTGTTGCAAAGGAGGCCAACATGCAAATACTGCTGCACATTTGGGGAAGGCTTGTCTACAATTCTGGTTTGCAGATTTTGTACATAATGGGGATAAATAAGCCGAGGATGAGACACTTAGCTACCAGAATGAAGGCTATTATCTAATATAAAAATGGATACTGTGACATCATATTGCATTGCCAGACTTGGCCTCAATATGTCATCACCTTTCCGTGCAGCAGTGGCTGTCTCCTTGGAAAGGCAAGTAATCTGTTGTCTTGCTTAGGCTTCTCCACCTCAGCCCCTGGAGTTGTACACTGTGCGTGCTTTTGAGAATGATTTTGGAATTAGGATTTTTTTCTTATTATTTTAGAAGAGACAGGAAGGAAGAGAGAGAGAGAGAGAGAGAGAGAGATGAATTTGTTGTTCCACTTATTTACACATTTCTTGGTTATTTCTTGTGTGTGCCCTGACCTGGGATTGAACCTGCAACCTGCAATCTTGGCATATCAGGATGATGCTCCTGATCCACCTGGTCAGGGCCTGGAATTAATGGCGAGCTTTCAGCTGTTGGCGGCCATCGTGTTAAAACCACCCATGGGAGAAAGCCGTTTTACTGGCAGTTAAGACTCCGTTCTCGTTCATGCCTCCATTGGCCATGGCCATGCTAGATTCCTTCCGGACACCACTGACTCTGCTGATGTGGTTTTGCACATTATGAACTTTCAGAATGTTAAACTGAGCACAGTTTTTTTTAAACAAAATATATTGTTTATGTAAAGAGCCTAATGGCCCATAGCAATCCAATTTACATGTAAAGTACAAGATTTCTTATTGAATCAGTTTTATTACTTCACATATGAAAGATATTGAGCAGTGGTAGGTATATTGTATTTGTATCAGAAAAGCACAGGGCAGATTTATTGGGCTTAAGCTTAATAATATTAGAATCGATTATCCCAATGAGAGGCAAGACATCTGTTCGTTATGGGAAGAAGCATCATTTTTCCATCACCCCGGATGGTCCAATGAGCCCTTTTTCCTCTTCACTCGATGACATAACCATGCTTAAAGGGTTAAAAAGGCCTCCCAAAGTGATAACATTAACTCTGTATCCCAGGCAAAAGAATACTGTTGGTACCATTTAAAATGAATTAAGCACATTTGGTTTGCTGGGCGTTGCACCAAATCCATAAAAACGTAAGCTATTTCATCATCTAGTTGCTTTGTATGCTAATTACGTTGATTCCCTTGACCTCTCAAAAACTAGATTTAATCTTTCCCATATTTTTTACATTAGTGAACCCCCTAACCTGTCTCTCTTTATACTTCAGCTTTTCTTCCTGTGAACTCTAATCATTGGGTTATCTCTTTGCAGAGTCATCTATACTCTAGTAAACTACAAATCATTTGAAATATTTCAGGAGGGAGCTCATCATTGTTTAAGTTAATCTGGAAGGCTGTTGCGAGAGAAGAGCTAACCCTTTTGAATGTTCCTAAAAAAAACAGATTCTCTGGATGACCCCGCTCCCTTTTACCACAATAAATTCCATTCCACATTGTTAAAAGCCTCAACTAATATCACTTACACCAGATGGGAATGAAGTATATTCTTTTTTAAAATTTTTTAAAAATATTTTTATGGATTTTAGAGAAGGAGGGAGAGGAAGAGAGAGATAGAAACATCAGTGATGACAGAGAATCAATGATTGGCTGCCTCTTGCAGGTTGAGCTTGCAACCCGGGCATGTGCCCTGCCAGGAATCAAACTGTGACCTCCTGGTTCATAGGTCGACACTCAACCACTGAGCAACACTGGCTGGGCTGAAGCATATTCTTGATATAACACTGAGACTAGCAGTCAACTCTATAAGGGACATTAACAATTTGATAGAACTAATGCAAAAGTAAATTTGCTCATAATATCTCCTAGAGATTTTGTTACATTTGTGGATACAAGATGTTGCTTTATGAATATTCACTCCTAAACAGTTTTTTCCCTTTTTAAATTTTGAGAGGGTGGAAAGAGCTTTCTTTTCCAACCTATTTTGCTTCATGGGGTTAAAGGATGGTCCCAGATTAACAATTTGATAGAACTAATGCAAAAGTAAATTTGCTCATAATATCTCCTAGAGATTTTGTTACATTTGTGGATACAAGATGTTGCTTTATGAATATTCACTCCTAAACAGTTTTTTCCCTTTTTAAATTTTGAGAGGGTGGAAAGAGCTTTCTTTTCCAACCTATTTTGCTTCATGGGGTTAAAGGATGGTGTCTGTGTGTGTCTGAGAGGAGGTGGAAGTGCTTTGGGATTTCATTAGGGTGCAATGTCCATGGCCTTCCAGCTTCTAGGCATGCAGGCAAAGTTCAAATACAACATGTCAAGTAAACAAAACTAAACTGAACATGATTCTTGCCTAAACCCTAAAGATAACTCAACCATACTCACTCTCGAAAGAAAATGTGCCTATGTGGGTGTGTGTGTGTGTGTGTGTGTGTGTGTGTGTTTTACACATGGCTTGCACTCCACGGGCCTACACAAGATGGCCTGTGATATGGACTAGTTATGAAATCAAGACACGTGTATACATTGATGCACTAGTCCTGTCTCCCTAAAGCAGAAAAAAAGAATGCTTAGCCAAAATACTGAGTTTATGTTAAACAACGTCTCCTCCACAAGAAATCTTCTGCCCGCAGATTCCAAGACTAGACTTGGCAACACAATCCTACCGTGTCAGCCTCAGTGCTCATCAGGCAGTGAGGGAGCTGAACCTCTGCCCATGCAGGCACTGGGCTACCAGCTGGGTCATAGCTGCAGGATGACTAGCTTCCAAAGGTCACCTCTGTGTGCCCATCAAATAAAGGAGCCCTCCAGTGCTCCTTTCTCTTCAGACTTCAGAGACTAGGATTCAAGTGGAAGGAAAAAAAACACTATTCACCTCAAAAGCTTACTTTGAAGAGGCTCTTCTATGCCTTTGTAAGGAACTTCTCATTTTAATGTTTTGTGATTTCTATTCTTAATGCACTAGCTCCACCCCCTTTCATTGATCACCATCCCTTATCAGGCAAGCATCAGTGATACCTCATGTCAGGAAGCTAAAACAGCTGCCTTAGTCTGTTCGAGCTGCTATAACAAACTACCACAGACAGGGTGGCTTATAAAGAGAAATTTATTTCTCACAGTTCTGGAGGCCAGAAGTTCAGGATCGTGGTGTCAGCATGGTCAGATGAGGGCCCTCTCGCAGGTCACAGACTTCTCCTTGTATCCCACATCATAGAAAGGGCTAGGGAGCTCTGTGGGATATCCTTTATAAAGGCACTAATCTCATTCATGAGGGTCCTACCCTAATGGCATAATCACCTTCCAAAGGCCACACCTACTAATGTCATCACCTGTGGGGGTTAGGATTTCAACATGAATTTCAGGGGGACACAACCATTCATACCATAGCAACAGACAAAGGACTCATGTTCCTTGGTCACTCCAGTCTCATTCATGGTTCTTCACGGGTCACTGCTAATGCCCAAGCCAACGGGCTCGTTTCTATAGGGAAGATCAAGATGTGAAAAATATGTTCTGCTTCCAAAGGAATTCATAGACTCTTAGAGAGTGCCTTGGTCCATTCAGCTTCTATAACAAAAATGCTATAAACCAGATGGCTGATAAACAACAAACATTTATTTCTCAGAGTTCTGGAGGCTGGAAAGTCCAAAATCATGGTGGCAGCAGATCTGGTGTCTGGTGAGGGCCTGCCTTCTGATTCATAGCTAGCACCTTCTAGCTGTAATGTCACCAGTGAAAGAGACAAGTGAGATCTCTGGGGTCTCTTTAATCCAAGGCACTAATCCTAATCATCAGAGTTCTGGTCTTGTGACCTATCAAAGTTCCGTAAAGTTCACCTTGCAAAGTTCCGTATCCTAATATCATTATCTTGAGGGTTAGGAATTCACCATATAAATTTCAGGGGGACATAAACATTCCGGCCATAGAAGGGAGATAAGATTTATGGGTGATTTTCTTTGGGGAGGAATAAAGACCAAAAATTTTCTTCTGCTGTTTAAAAAAAAAAAAAAGATTTATGGGTGACATAATTATTAAATAACACAAGGAGACATATGATTAAAACATCAAAATGTGAGGCCGTTGAAGTTCAGTGTAACAAATATTCCATTATATCCACTACACTCCATTACCAAGGCAGAAACCTAAATTAATATATGCTTGAAATATTTTCAATGGTAATTGAAATGAGTTCTCCCTTCCTTGCCTATAAGCAGGAAAGTCAAGCAATCATATCACGGTGCTACCTTGTCAAGCCATTTACTTAATGAAGCGAAGGAAAAGCATCAATAATGCCACCCTTTTTTCAATGAATCTAAATGTCTTTGGTTTCCACCTAACTACCTTTCCCAAACAGAATGCATTTGCCCAAATAAACAATGTAAGACATGTGGCAATGAGTACTTCCCTCCTATTCCAGCCCTTTAAATGCACCTGGCAAGCCCATGTCAGCCGTTAGGAAACACGATAAAAAAATCCTTTCAAAATATGTCCAGGCCCCTCCACTAGTTCTCTAATTCTCAACACTCTTCCATGAATTTTAATGCCAACTGGCTGACACTCTAACAACCTTTTTGGATTGGCCTTATCACCCCTTCTGGACACAGCTTCCTGCACCTGCCCACATGCTCCACATTTGGGAAGACCCCCCTCAACCCCTCGTTGCACCCAAGCCTTACCAGAACATAGCCCTCCAAAATCAAGTGTGATGGTTAGTGCCCAAGGGTCACTTCAGAGCCCAAGGTGTGAACGTAGAAGACAATTTGCTGGAAGGAAGTAGAGTTCTCTCTGACTAAAGAACTATTTTTTATCCCAGAGCAATGTTGCAAAATGTCTGTTTATTCGAATATATCCTCCACTGGTGGGTGAGTTCTTCAAAGTATGGGACAAGGACTTCCCTGTCTCTTCATTCAAGCACACACATGGGTGCTGAATTAATCAATCAACCTATGCTCAAGGTTACTTCACTCCTCCAAACAAAGCTTCTGTTCATTCAGTGGTCTCAACTAGAGTTTCGAAAGAAAACCATCTAACTGAATTAATTCACTCCAGGGCACAAATTATTAAAAATGCATCCTTATGAAGTAGGACTTGGCAATGCTATATTTTCAAATCTCCTCAGAAGATTTTCATGAGCAGCGCCTGGCTTGAGAACTGCTGGAGTACGACCTGAGGAACAGAAAGTCCTCTGTGCTCTGGCCCCTGCTGCTTCTCCCATCGCCCACCGGGTGCACGCTCCTGTCTAGCCACACTGACATAGGTGTCCTTCTCCATGCACACCGTGAGCTCCCCCATGTCCGTGTTTGCTTCACCAGACCTGGAGAAGCCTCAGGCGAGGAATAATGTGACTGTCTCCTCCAAGGCCTTCCTGCCACTCTTATTTGTCTTCAATGGTCTGAATGTTTGTGCCCCCCAATCACACACCAATTCATATGTTGAAATCCTAACCCTCAAAGTTGATGTTATTAGGAGATGGGGTCTTTGAGAGGTGCTTAAGTCATGAAGGCAGAAGATGCATGGACAGGATTAGTGCCCTTATCAAAGAGAGATGTGAGGGCACAGCAAGAAGGCCCCAGCTCTACACCAGGAACAGGATCCTCACCAAATGCAAGCACCCTGGTGCCTTGTTCCTGGACTCTGCAGCCTCCCGACCTGTGAGAAATAAATTCCTGTGGTTTATGAGCCACCCAGTCTGTGGAGTTTTGTTATAGAGGCCCAAATGGACTAAGACATTGCCTCCTGAATCAGATGTGGTGGTTTGTTTTGTTTTTTTCCTGGAAATGGGTGTCAGAATTTATGTTCCTTTTGAACAAGAGGTAAATCGCCAGAATAAGGAAACCAAATCAAAAGCTTCTCTGGAAATGATGAGAAATGTGATGCCTCTAAATGAGAAGAAAACACAGAGGTTAAGCTCTTTCCGAGTCCTCTGCAGCCCCTCATCTCAATGGTGGGTAGACCATGTCGACGCTGGTGTTGTTCTTCATTGCCAGGGTTAAAGCCATTGTCTGGCTGCAGAAAAGGATTTATCACAGTTGCCACAGCCAGGAAAGGGGGCCATAATTCCTGACACCTCTCTCCATCCTTTCCTCATTCTTTAGCATAAAATATCCTGACCATTTGTTTATGACTCCGTAGGTGCTGTCGGTAGAGCTTAGGGTTTCATTTTGATGGATTCCAACCTGGCTGGTCTCGCTGGACTTCTGTAGCAACAGAGAAGGTCTGAGACTGAACAGAGTAAGTTCAGGGCCATTTTCAAGGACATAAAAAAGGACATTTCTCATGAAGTCAACACACCTGTATTCATTCCCTAATGATGGATCTGCTACACTCATGACTCCATCACAAATGTTTAGAAATTTTTGTTTTAAGTTGTTCCCGAAACAACTTCCCCTTGCCAGCCACCATCATGCCTTTTCTGATCAATTTAGATGCAGCAGGGAGAAAAGAGGTAGCGGGGTTTATCAGGATCAATTCACACACCAGAGGAAAGATATGGAGGTGATTAAACTAACTTCTCAGGATCATCGTACTAGTAAACATTTTATTCGCTCATGTGACTCTGCAATTCTTTGTCATTTAGGAAATAGCCCTAGATGTGAGACTTGAAATCTAACATGAGTGAAAACAAGGATTGTTACAGTCAGGTCTGCAGTTGGAAACACTCAAAAGGGAGAGCAAGAGAACCCCAGTCAGAGGAGAGAGCACTGCCCGGGAGCAGGGGAGAGGGACCCATCACTACATGTCCTGGGCGGACTCTGATTCTCAGTAGACAACATACTGTAGGAGACACAGGAGAAACCTTGATGAAGGCCAGTTCTCTGAGAAGGAGGACTGGTCCAGCACCCTAACACTCTCCTATACATGGGTCTCCCAGGGGCCTCTGGAGATGCCCTGAGCTCTTTCACTATTGTGTTCCTGCACCATCCCCTCACCCTCCGCCCTGCAATGCCCTCCCTTTTCACTCTGTCTGCCTGCCTTCTCCCACCCACCCAGCTCCTGATCATCGCCACCCTGAGGTCTCCCAGACAGCACTTGTTCGGCGTCATCTACGCCACGTGTAATAGGAGGTGCTATCTGAGAGTGGGGTTTGATTTTAAGAAAATTCCAACCACCCAAAGCAATTAAAAAGGAATTTCATTTTCTACTCACATCTCTCAAAGGGCATGAAAAGGTCTCCAAAAGCACAGTTTATAGCAATATTTATTAAAACCCTCTTTCATCAATTTCCTTCCCATTGCAAAGCTACTCCAGCAGCATGCTCTTCGACCCCTGCCCAGAAAGATGCTCTTTCTCCCCCAGCCTATGGGGCTTTCTTCCGTCCTTTGCTGCAGAGGGGAGAGTGAGGTGACAACCATAGGGTTCCCTTTGGAGACCTCATGCCACCATCGAATCATGTATCCTTGTATTTTAGGTGTTTTTCCTGTGTATTGATACTGTCTTCCCACATAAATTGTAGACTTTTTAAGGCAAGAACGAGGTTTTATTCACTTATGTATTTTAGTACAGTGCAGGCTCTCAATAATAGTTTATGGAATGAATGAAAGAATTAAATTATATAAAAGTCAAAGATTACATTTTTTATTTCATTAATTCCTTCTGCAAATATCACACATTACATACTCAGTTACTATTTGCTGATAATAAAAGAGAAAGGCAAACCAGTCTGAATGAAAGGCTGGAGGGGAGGGAGAAGTTAATTTTATCAAGGCTGGAAAAGGCAGAGATGTGGGGCCATGGTCACAGAACGGTTCCCGGCACCACCTGTCTATGCTGCCCCCACTCCTTCTCTGTGCTTCTCTTTGGTCCAAGTCAATAGTCCTGACTGTAGTTAAAACACGAATTTTTAACGAGGTGTCTCGCTTCCAGGGACATTTTCACTTCAAGTGGTAGCACTCTGAGACCAAACATCCACAAATAATGTCTCTCAGCTGATGAATTTCTAAACATGAGGAATATCCTTGACTTTCAAAAATACATCACCGCAAGATCTCGGGTGTGGTTTATTCCACCCAAAGACACAGTAAAAAATTCCCACTAACTATCTCAAAGTTGCTTTGCCACCCCACATATTGGAAGTATTCCCTTGAGTGCAAATCAGTCACATTAATATGTCCATCCACCCTTCCTAGTGTGTTCTCAAGAATATGCAGAAGTTTAAGCGCTTCTTTACGTCATCTATTCAGATATTTGAAAACAACTTTTGACTGATCTGTGACAGTTCTCTCTCCTTAGCTAAACTTCATTTCCACTGACCCTTCTTTGTGTAATATTCTGAATCACCTCATTGTCGAGAATTGCAAAGAGTCCTACCCTGCTTGCATGTGTACAGAGAAGGCCCACAGCTTGTGGAGTATTCCTCCATTCATTCTCACCTGGACCACGGGGCAAACCCACTCCCTGCCCACGTCCATCTCACAATTCCCTTCCCCACAGTGACAATGCTGGGTTCCCATGACCCTCCTCAGGTGAGCCCTACCTTACCCTGCCCCTTTCTACCCAATGAGGAACTCAACTTCTAATTCCCTTTCCACCAGCAACATATCAAGAGGCAGAATGGCACTGATTGTTGTTTAAGAGTCACTCTGTAGAGCCAGACTAAGTCCAAATCTTGGCCCCTCTTCTTCCCAGCTACATGATTTCAAGCACTTAGCCTCTCTGAGTCTCAGCTTCTTATCTGTAAAATGGAATTCCTGGGTGGCTTGAATGAACTGATGAATGGAAAGCACACCGTGAACATGAGATACACACTGGTTCTTGCACGTGCTAGCTCTGGGATCTATGATGACAAGATGGGCAGGGCCCCTGCTTCAACGCTAACACAGGAATGGTGCTACGCAAATAAATGGACAAGTAACCAATTAGAGCTGAGATGAGCATGCTGATGGGAAAGTACAAACTGCAATGAGAGTATTTACTAGGAGGATCAGCATGAGAAGAGGTCAGCTAGACCCAGGGTCAGCCAACTATAGCTCAGCTACTTGTAGTAAATAACATTTATTGATACAAGGCCCTTGTCATTTATGGATTGTCTACGGCTGCTTTTGCTCTACAATCCTGGACTCTCAGCAGAGACCTCATGGCCCACAAAGCCAAAAATGTGTACTCTCTAGACTTTCAGAAACTTTTGCTGACCCCTGGGCTGGAGGAAGAGGGAAAGAGAGGCAATCCATAACGAGGGTGTAGGAATGCTGGCCTGGGGTCAAGGAAGTGGGAAAATGTGAGTCCCTCGGGTGTGAACTCCCTCCACTTCCTGAACCCATGAACGCTCTAAAATGCATCTACATAGGCACCCAGCTTCACCTTCTTCTCTTTGGCCTCTGAGGAAAAGACATTTACCCCCCATTCAAGAGTATACCCTCCTCTCTGCTCAAGATTTCCTCTCCTCCAAGAACTCTTCTTCCTAGTTTATTTCCCCTCACCCCCCCCACCCCCCCCCCCCCCCCCCCACA